>NC_047096.1:40303046-40451976 GCF_902459505.1 Geotrypetes seraphini
CGGTAGCTTTCTCCTATTCCTTGGATTTCATGACTTCTTTAAGATTGTCACAAAACCTCTATTAGTTTTCACTTCTATAGGTTCCCCAAAGGATAGCTATGACTTACGAAGGGCTGCTGAAAAGTTCTCAGCTCATGGGGCAATCTCCATCGAGTGCTATACACTTAGTCCAATGATTTTGCACTTTTTCATTCTGTCGGAAAAATATGGAATAAAAAAGTGGATAATCACTGGACTAAGTGTATAGCCCTCAATGGAGACTGCTCCAACTTGGTTGTAATGAGATCTTTTCAGTGGCCCTTCGTAGTGGTTAGAGCTGTGCCTGAGAACCATAGATGCCGGTATTCAAGACCTTCTGCTATAATTCTAAAGATTTAGGGCACAGGTGTCAAAGTCCCTCCTCGAGGGCCGCAATCCAGTCAGGTTTTCCCCAATGAATATGCATGAGATCTATTTGCATGCACTGCTTTCATTGTATGCTAATAGATCTCATGCATATTCATTGGGGAAATCCTAAAAATCCGACTGGATTGCAGCCCTCGAGGAGGGACTTTGACACCCCTGATCTAGGGCAATATTTAAAATAATTTAACTGGGCAGGAGAGCCATATAACTGGATAATGCAGCTGAATATTTAGGGAGACTGCTGTGGTACTATCTGATTAATATAAAGTAAATGTGGGGGTGGAGTTTGACCAGGGGTGTAATAAGGGGTGGCAAGGGGGGGCGGTCCTGGGCGCCATGTTGGTGGGGGCGCCGGTACCCCTCCTCCTCTCCACCCCTCACCTCTTCCCATTCCTCCCCTCCACATGTGCATCCCCCTTCCCTTCCCCCATACCTCTAGTTTAAGTTGTTCACGGCGGTCAACAATGTGATCTTCGCAACCCCATCGGCTCACCCACTGATGTCACTTCTGGGTGCCGCGCATAGGAAGTGATGTTAGAGGGAGAGCCAGCGGGGTCGTGAGGAGAACGTTGTTGATTGCCGCGAGCAACAACTTCAACTAGAGGTACGGGGGAAGGGGGGGCATGTGCGACAGATGGGATCAGGGAAGGAATGGGGGTGTGGGGGTTGAGATGAGGGTGGGGGAGGGGCACCACTGCCTCGTGCACCTCTCACCCTCACTACGCCACTGAGTTTGAAAAGCCAGGATTTATCCCATTAATGATAGTTTTTAATCCACTAACCAGTTAAGTACCTGAATAAAGTTAGGACAACAAAAATACTATCCAAACTTTATCCAGGCAATTATCTGGGTGCAGGTCTGAATATTGGTAGGCACCTGGATAACTTCTGGTGGCCAGACAAGATACAAATATTCAGTGGTGGTGGTGCCCAGATTATGCCTGGCACTGAATTTCTGGGTTAAATTCTGCCCTTAGCAGTAAGTGCCAATTTTAAAAAACACTGCTAACTGCCTCAGGTTGAATATTGGGACCTTTTTTATTGTCTCAGGCATAGTGTCTAGATCATACCCTTGCATACTTTTCACATTCTGTTGTCTCAAACATACTATTGAAAAAATATTAAAGTAGGAATCTGGTTTCACAGATCTAGGGTTGGATTGACCACTGGGACAATAGGGCAACACCCAAGAGCCCACAGCAGTAGGGGTTTCCAAACTATTACTATTCATTGATTAACAACTAGCATCCTATCATGCTGAACACAAGCACTGGGCATGATTCCCTGTTGCAGATCCTGAGACTGGCCAAGGAGAACCAAGTATCAAGGTAAGACAAAAGTATAAGTTAAATAAAGCTTTGAAGCTTAAACAAGTGAAATAATTCAGGAGCATAGACAGTACAGATGCTGAGATCTCGTCTGGACCAATACTCAAGTTCTTTCAGAGTCTATGGAAGAGGAAATGTCATGGAACAGAGCCACATGAATATTTAGCAGGCTGCAATGAGTAAGCACCTTCTAAACTGTTATCATTAATAAACTCTCCGCACTTTGTGTGGGTGTTTGCACCCTGAGAGGCACTGATGCTTGTTAATGACTATAATTGGAAAGTGGTTTTAGTAAGAGCTCACGAGGAATCATTACGCAACCTGAACTACTTACCCCTCTCTCTCTCTGTCTCTTTCTGTGCAAGAAAGAAGGAAAACTGTTTGGCTTCTCAACATGTCTTCTTATACTTTAGAAGCAGATCCTGTTGCTTTGCTTCTCAGTCTCTGACAGTAATTCCATGTCACAGGAAGGTGGTGGGAGGGTAAATTAGCTTCACACTCAATGTATTTCTCCTCCTCAAGCTCAAGGCAGAGAAAGCCAAACTAAAGTATTAGAATGCTTCCTCCTCAAGCTCAAGGCAGAGAAAGCCAAACTAAAGTATTAGAATGCTTCCCACTGAGTACATTTCATAAGAATACATGTAGTACTGAACCTGCACAGAATTTGGAATTCTTTTTTTTTTTTCAATTGGCCCTTTCAAGGAAGTTTACTTCCACTTTGGAAGTAGCCATCTTGCTAGGAGTGATGAATTATATCCCATAGTTGGAATTGCTTGATTAACCTCAACAATGGTGTCACAATCGGGGCGCCAACTACATGCATACGTATTATGCAGGTATCACAGGACTCTATAATACGTTTGTTATGCGGAATTCACAGATTTGAACATGTTATTAGGGATTTTATTGCAATGTATTTTAAAAATTTCTATTCTGCCTATCAACTAGGCGGATTACAAATTCACATACATAAAATGTACATATTCTACATCAATGCACAATCTAAAATAAGATAAAAACATCAAGGCCTCAATTCAAAATTTGGTCTTTGTGAGTGAATTGCTGACATCTCCTTATTTATAGAAAGCTTTAACAAATAGATGGGTTTTCAGCAATTTTTTAAAGGTTTGAAATCAGAACCTAATCTCATTGAACCTTTCATTGCATTCCATAGTCTTGGGCCAGCTACCGAGATTTTATAGTGCACAGCATGAGTTTGTTCAAGAGACAATCTCATTGTCGTTTGTGAGCGTAATTCACATTTTGGCATATATTTTCCTCAAGGCCTGAATCAGATACTGTAGTGCCTCCCTGTAGAGTACATGATGTCTTATGGTCCAAATTATGTACTCAATATGGTACTCAATGGGCAACCAATATAATTGTTTCAGTACTGGAGATACATGCTCATAGCGAGATACCCCTGCGATCATCCTTGCTGCTGTGTTTTGTATAACTTGTAAAGCATGTATCTTTGATTTTGTTACACCCAAAAATAGAGCATTACATAAGTTTAGTTTAGTAATGACGAGACTTTGTATTACTATTTGAAAATCTAGCATTGATAACATTGGCTTCACTCTGGAGAGTATTTTCATCTGCGGGTTTATTTGAGCCTTAATCAAATGTCACCTAAGTATTTATAAGATTGTCTGATGCCTTATGTACCTTCAAAAACCCTGCATTACTCAGCTCAATGTGGTCTGGTTGTTCCTACTCAGAAATGTTTGCACTATGAATTAGTAAGGAAGAGTGTATTTTCATATGCAGGACCATCAGAATGGAATAGGCTGCCTGTATATCTTCAGCAAAAAACAAACCTGCATCAATTTAAGAAACTGTTGAAGAAACATCATTTCTGTTAAATGAAATGTGTTACTTGCTAGTAGCTCTGATTGAAGTCTTGATTTTCACCTTTTTATACCTTTTACAGCACTTTTGTGAGACGTTTTGGTACTTTTAATGAGATACAGTAGAATCTCAGAAAACCGACACTCTCACCCAACTGACAAAAAAAACCCATCAGTGTTAAAAAAAAGTTCCCGATGCACCAGTGGCAGCAGTCCTGAGCCACGAAACCCCCCTCCCTCTCTCAAGCCCTGAAACAGTAGAAGTTGTGGCGATCCTGAGCTGCGAACCCCCTCCCTCCCTCAAGCCCTGAAGCAGTAGAAGTGGTGGCAATCCTGAGCTGCGAACCTCACCACCCTCTCGACCTGAAGCACCAGTATGGAAATGGTCCTGAGCTGCAAATGCCCCTCCCTCAAGCCGCAAGGCAGTAGAAATGGAGGCAGTCCTCAGCCGTGAAGCCCCCACCCTCCCACCCCGAAGCAACAGTGCTGAAGTGGTCCTAAGTCATGAAACCCTCCCTCCTTCCTTTCCTTACCCGAAGCAGCAGCTGGTCAGCAGGAGGCAGCGCTCAAAACAGGCTGCTCGTGACCAGCTCTAGCAGGGTCTTTTAGTTATTTTAACCTATTTTACAAGTACCTGACTATTTATTTTTTTGTTCCCCTTCCTTTTGTTTTGATCGTTCTCCCTCTCTTTGTCTTTATTTAAAATGTATTTCTGCCCTTTCCCATCTTCTATCATGTTAATGTTTGTCAGTGCATTTTGATTGTTTGTAATATTAATTGTAATTTGTTTTAACTTGTCCTCATATTATGTAAAACCGCTTTGAATTTTGATAAGGCGGTATATCAAATTTTTAAATAAACCTGAAACCTGTCTTTCCTCTGATGCATGACACATCAGAGGAAAGACCCTGTCGGGGCTGACCGTGAGCGGCCTGTTTTGAGCGCTGACTCCTGCTGACCGACTGTCAGTTCGGGTGAGGAAGGGAGAGAGTGAGGGGGTTCACGGCTCAGGACTGCCGCCTGCTTCTGCTGCTTTGGGGGGGGGGGGGGGAAAGGTTGTGGCTCAGCACCAGCACTGGTGCTTTGGGGAGTGAGGGAATTGAGATCTGGCAGACACTTCTTGTACAGTATTGCATTATACAGTAACTCTCAGGCAAACAGAAAAACAGTTATCCAGCATCCACCAATCCCCATGGGTGCTGGATAACTGAGATTCTGCTGCATTTATATGTTGTAATTTGTTAAGTTTCTTAATATGTATGTACTATTTGTAATCCACTTTGGATAAAAGCAGAATAGAAATTCTAAACTATAAACAGTGCACGATGAGTCCCTTCTCCACCTTATCTGTAGTGGTAGAAAATAATAGCTATGGCCCAGCAGTGCCAGTATTAGGTTTATGCCACTTTAGCTGGATAGAAATGACAACTCTCTTATTGGCTTGGACACTTCTCTCCCCCAACCATAGCACCAAACTCCTGAACCTTTAGCTAGGGGTCACTGGTGAAGATAAAGGTTTACATTGCTAGCAGAATATAAAATTGTTGAAATAGATAGAGAGATAGAACAATTCTATAAGCTGGTGCCTAAATTAGACACTGATAGTGCAGCAAAAGAAAGATACCAGAACACCTGTATTATTTTATCCAACTAGAGAGTCGTCTTCTACTTAACACATCAGATGGTGGATGATTTTAGGCCTAGTTTTTTTTTTCTCATGGTTACCCCTCAGGTTAAAATCGGTACTCTCCTATATGAAATTCTCTCCACCATGGCTCTTTTGGAAAAGATGAATCTAGGTAAGCATTTTAACTTCCAAAAACAAAACTTTTCCAAACTGATATACTTTTCCCCTTGTTTCCAAAACCATTGGAAAACTTCCTAATTTGGATACATGGAAAACTTTATCTTCCAGAAAATAGCAGTGGTGCCTTAGGAATACATAGGGCTCCTTTTACGAAGGCGCGCTAGCGGTTTAAGGTGCGTAATAGCGCGTGCTAAACCACCGGCTGCGCTAGCCGCTACGGCCTCCTCTTGAGCAGGCAGTAGTTTTTCGGCTAGCGCGGGGATTAGCGCGTGATAGAAAGTCGTGTGCGCTAAAGCCGCTAATGCGGCTTTGTAAAAGGAGCCCATAGTTGTATGTTTTAGCTCTGTTCCTATTAAGAGATGGTATAAGAGAAAGTGGATTTGACCTATTCACTGAGGATTGGATAACAGTTAAAAGCCCACCTCTTCGAGAGTGCTTTCCACTCCTAACTCCTCTCACCTTGGTTTCTACATCTCCAACCCTATATGTCATATCTGTCTGTCCAAGTTAGATTGTAAGCTCTTTTGAGCAGGGTCTGTCTATAAGGGCTCCTTTTATGAAGCCGCATTAGCGGCTTCAGCGCGCACAACTTTTCATCATGCGCTATCCCCCGTGCTAGCCAAAAAGCTACCACCTGCTCAAAAGGAAGGTGGTAGCGGCTAGCGAGCGCTATTACATGCGCTAAACCACTAGCGTGGCTTCAAAAAAGGAGCCCTAAATGTCAAAATGTACAGCGCCGCGTACGCCTTTCAGCGCTATATAAATGATAAGCATTAGTAGTAGTAGAACGAGGTAGTGCAATATGCCACCAGGGGGCAAAAGCTCACCAACTAAAGCAACAGCACAGAAACTCCTGAGCTGCAAATTCCAACTCAGACTTTTTGTTTTTTAAAAAAATTCTCTGTGTAATTTAAATAAATTTAGTCTGAACCAAGAATCTGTGAAGTCTACTCCCTTACTTCTGCCCAAGATCAAATAATTTTAAATAATTTGTATACTCTCCCACTCTCCTAGTTGCTGTCAGCTTGCCAACAGTCTGATGTGGCCACATACTGTATTTAAAAAATCCTTTCTGTCACAGTGGTATAACTCTGTTAGTATTCATCCTGTGTAAGTATGGCGGAGGACAGTTCATACCAAGTTAACAATATATCAAGTTTCTGTCTGCTCTTTGAGCCATCTATCACTACAGGAACCTCCTGGAAAAGCTAAACATGAAGAGTGGCTAGTTAATGCTTTACACAAATGCCATTTAGGAATGTAAATTCATCTGAAATAACATGGGAAATGTCAACAACATTTCTCAAGTTGTTTCATGGCTCTTATGGCCCAAAATGACATGAGAAACCCCCCTGAAATTTCAAGTGTTTTCCTGTGATAGAAACAGCGCACCAAACAAAACAAACAATAAAAACACCTAAAACAAAATGAAAATCCTCATAAAAACATGGTAAACTAAACAAAAATGAAAATGTATGGGCTACACATTCCTAATGCTATTATTTCTCCGTCTCCATGTAACTAGGAAAAGTTCAGAGATGAGCAATAAAAATGAATTTTATGAAAAGAGGTTAAACAGGTGAGGGCTTTCCAGCATGGAGATACGATAGAAGTTTGTAAAATGATGAGTAGGGTGGAATGGTTAAATAGGGAAGGGTTGTTTAAACTGCAAAAAAAAAAAACAAAAAACAACCAACAACAGAAAAACAAGAGGACACTTCATGAAACTAATGATCAACTGATTGAAAACAAATTTTAGGAGGTTTTTTTTACACATTTCCAAACTAATCTGTGGAATCTGTTGCCAGAGGATGCAATCATGGTGTCCAAAAAGCAAAGATGTTCTCCAAGGACAGCAGGCATATATTCTCACATTTGGGATGACATTATCCATAGAACCTGGACACTACTAGGTTAATTTTTTTTACAGAACCCATACCGCGCGCGTGCCAGTGTCTTCATGCCCAAAGTTGGGACCATCAGTTTAGTAACAAAATTAAGAAGCTAACTAGGGGAGGTGGGTGGCTTGTGAGAATATATGCCTGCAGTCCTTAGAGAACACTTGCTACAATTAAGTATCTTTGCTTTCTCCAAGGACAGGCAGGCATTATTAGGGTGGTCCATGGTTTTATGCACAAAAAAAAAATCAACATTGTCAAATCTTGTCTCCAAAAGGCTTATTTTTGTCCACTTAGTATGTCTTACTCATGTGTCAAATTTCAGCTTGATTAGACAATATTTAGAGGTCACCCCAGTATGCACTGTTTGCTTGTGTGTTGTGTATGGACTGGATGTTCTGCAACTGATCAATTTTCATCACTATGATGAAGGAAAACCTTTACCAGAAAGCTGTACAGTTGACGTGTGAGTCAGCAATGGTGGTATGGCATGCGAGTCAGTGATGATGTGTTAGGAAGTTGAAGAAACCGCACGAAGAGTATTTTTTTCTAAAGAAATACATAACCCATCAATGAGAAGGTCATAGACAGAATAAAGAAATCTTTAAAAGTGAACTCAAACAATTGTTTGATATTTCTATATGACTGAACTTAAAAATAAGATAGAGAATTCCTACAGAAGCAAAGGCAGAACGTGTTTTCTTAATGTATGAGTGGAGTTGACCTTCATACAACTGCAAAAGAACACAGAAAGAGGTAGTGCGAGGAAAAGAAACTCATAACAAAAATGAGGTATGAGGAAAGGCAGACCAAAGCATTTACCCATTCAACATCTGAATTTTCTTCGTCATCATCTGGCAAGTCTGAAAGCGAGGATGAATATCAGATTATGAAATCAGTATCTACTGAGGTTGCCAGTACTGCATCATTGACAAAAACACCTATGAATATCTTGACATCTGTGGTTGTTGGTTTCTGTCCGAGCACTTAGCAGCACTTGCCTTTTTTGATGACAGAATTGCACCAGAAACAAAGCTACGAATGGTGCAAAATTTACAGCATCCACCATTGACAGACATTCCGCGTCATCTCATGCGTACAGATGAAATGGAACCTGTGACCATTGAAAGTCTTGTAACACAGAGAAAAGTCATTTTTTTATCTCTTGATTGAAGGAGGGTCAACAATATTCCTGAAGAAACATCCTATAGAGTGGACTGATGATCCAGTTTTCAAGGAACTTTGGAATCGGGCATCAAAACTGACTGCTGTTAATGATGCAACAGAATGAGGGATAAGCCTCATTGAAAAATACAATGATACTTTGACAATAGATGAATAACATAAAGTTCTAGTGCCAGGGCAGGCCGTGGGAGGAGCTGGCACTTTTCTATGATGATTTTCCAAGACACTGGGTAAGAGCCCTTTTTCATTAGGACAGAAAACAGACTGTTTTAAGTGAATGCGGATTGGCTATCTGAAATGTGACTGCTTGTGTTCACTTTAGGGGTCAGTGCCCAATAAAAGATTTAGGTGTCATCATAGACAGTGCGCTGAAACTTTCTGCTCAATGTGCAGCAAATAAGATGCTAAGAATTATTACAAAAAGGATGGAAAATAAGACTATTATAATGCCTCTTTATTGCTCCATGTTGCAGCCTCACCTTGAGTATTGCATTCAATTCTAGTCACCATATCTCAAAAAAGATATAGAGGAATTAGAAAAGGTTCAAAGAAGAACGACCAAGATGATAAAGGGAATGGAACTCCTCTCTTATGAGGAAAGACTAAAGAGGTTAGGACTCTTCAGCTTGGAAAAGAGATGGATGAAGGGACAGAATAGGATGATTCATCAGTCGTTTCATCATGGCTGCGCTGAAACAGTCACACTGAATCATCCTCTACACCTCTCTATGTCACTGTTGATGCATCTCCTCCTCTCTGCCCCAGTGATGTACTGGAATTTGCGGTAGAACAGGGATTTTTCGTGTTCTCATGAATCAAGGTATTGAGAGCTGTTTGGGTCGCCAAATAAGCCTCACTATTATGTGGGGTGGGCTGATGTAAAAAAATACCCTTCAGCTGCAAGCATTGCTGTTCTAAATTTATAATCCCCTGCGTTATTCGCTTCTGGCGGGTGGTGATATAAGCGATAATGTCTCCCTGGAGTACGTCCTTCGCTGTCTCCCAAAACAGGGCGGGTTCTCATAAATGTTGAAAGTTAAATTGGAAATAGCCCTCCCATTTAGACTGTAAATATTTAACAAATTGTTGTCTTCCTGCTGGAAACCTCCATCCTGTGCCTAGGCCCACCTGGCCTTCCAAAGTGACATCTATCCAAGCCTCCTCTACCTGTGCAACAATAACTCAGAGATCAGAACATAGTCTATCCTCGAAAAAGAATGATGCACCCAGTATGGTGCACGCTCCATAGGATGTAAATGTCTCCAAGGGTCCATCAAACCTAACAAGTGACAGAGATATGGGATACCCTTGGTTCGCTTCATTGCCACTCCTGCACTTGGGTGAGATCTATTGAGTGCAGGGTCCGGCACCTGGTTGAAATCACCAGCTACTATCAACGGGCAAAGCCATATCATTAATACACAAGTTCACCAAGTTTTGGAAGTATGTGTGAGAATAGGTGTTTGAGCCATATACTATAAGGAGGCAGAATGTTTTATACCACACCGTTAAGTACGATAATAGGTATCTATCCTGAGGGTTTCGCCTTTTTACTGACACCTCACATGGCAGTCCCCTACGAACCAACAAAGTAACTCCAGCTTTTTTACCAAGTGAAGAAGCATAATGAATATCTCCCACCCAACTCCGCCTCAATTTTGGATGCTCAATGTCTGTTAGCCAGGTTTCCTGAAGGCAGGCAATGTGCAGCTTGTGATGTTTTAACTGTGTAAGTATTTTAGTTCTCTTGACGGGAGATGTGATACCTGACATGTTCCAAGATTGGATGATCACCAAGGACAATTTTGGGGAAACGCTCTATACCAATTACTTTGAAGAAAACCCTCTAGGCACCCAGCCTTGCCCAGGAGATGTGTAACCTGAGGAATGAAGGTAGCAATACATACCCCTCACACTATCATACTCAGTTCCAGAATTCACAACCATCCTAACAATACAATACCCAACAATCCCCCAGTACCAAGACCATACTGCTGTTCCCACAAAATGTGAACTCCCTCTCCCCTTCCTATCCCATACTCCCCATTTATCCCCACCATTGAGGATATAATCAAGGCCCGAACTGACGCTGCAAGAACGGGGCATCCCTCCCTTTTCTTAGGACAGAGCTTCAGAAGTAGCTCACCTGACAATCATACATAACACACTAGATATAACTAGCAATAAACAACCAGTTACTGTCAACCCGATTACATTACCACACAGTCTAATTAATCTCAGACTTCAAGATGCACTAGAAGTGGAGGCTCCAAAAATATTAATAAAGTCTCCCGCTGCTTCTGGTGTTGCAAAAATTTGCCACGCTCCATTGTGGTAAATCTTCAGTATCACAGGTTAAACAAATTGAAATGGCTGCTTGAGGGTCACCAGTTGTGTACAGAGAGGATAATAAAGCTTCCGCCATTCCGTGAGGGCTGCCAAATAGTCCTGACTGATTCTAATGGGAGCACCTTCATATTTCAATGCCTCTTTTTTCAGGCGATATTGGGTGTAGTAGCTCCATTTTATGGCAATGATTCAGCAATTGTACAATTACTACTCGGGGATGTGTTTCCCTGCCTGCTTGAGGCCATATGCGGTGAATGCGCTCCAAACATACCAGGCCCAATGCCTGTGGTAGGGGCAGTTCATCTTTCAGCCAATGCTCAAACAGCTTCAGGAGCTGCTGCTCCAGAATAGTTTCCGGAAGTTCTAGAAATCTCAAATTTGAGCTGCGGGATCGGTTTTCTAAATCTTCAAGTTTCGTCGACTGTGCTCGAACCAGTTCCTATAAGGCCTCCAGATCTGTTGTGTGCATTGCGGTGGTATCCTCAATCATGGACACCCGCTGCTTCAGGTCAGTTGTTCAGGTAACCGTGTCAGATAAAATATGCTCCAAATGAGTTATTTGAGAGGAGATGTGCTCAAGATGCGGTTTGAGTACCTGGGCAACTGCAGCCTTTAATCCACTCAGTGCTGCCTTGGTAAACTGGGACACCGCCGCGGGAGTAGTCTCTGCCATTTTGTTTTCAGCAGGCCGTGCATGGTCCAGATCTTTTTTCACCAATTTGGCGGACATGGAAGCCTGAGATCGGGTGATAAATTTGTCCATATAATCAGGCTGCATTTCCGACCAAATAGCATCCATTGTGGGGAGTATAGCAAACCACAGTTTAGTCCTAGAGGTAGGGGTAGCCCCAGAGCTAGCAAGCACACGACCTTACGTGCTCATCGTGTCACGTGACCTCTTCTTATGTTCTTATATTCTTATCAAACTCTAGATATTCAGCACCTAGATATTGTTTCTGATTATCTAGATTTTTTTTTTAACATGTGATAGCCAGTATTAAAAAAAAACAACTGACTATCATGGATTCAACATTGTCCCTAAAATATCTATCCTTAAATACCTCTATAGCCCAATTTTGGACATGAAATGTTTTGACTTCTTAAGCTTAAATTTTAAATGAAAAGCTGTTCTGTTCTGAGGTCCCACCCATCCACTTCCTTTATATTTCATTTGCTCTGTTGATGCCAGGTCTGTCCAAGTAGAATCAGATGGTCTGTGCGCTCACAAGCCCGGCTCCTTCCTCTTCATTTCCCTCTCTTCCTTCCGGACTCTTGCATTATCTGCAGTCACAGCCTGCCAGACTCCCACATCCTGAAGCCGCTCTGACCTTCACAAAGTGAAGGAAGATTGATTAGTCTGTCAGGATCTTGTTGTCTCCATTTCAGCCTCTGCCAGTAAGACTGTAGGAGCTTCCAGGGCTGGGTTCTGCTTCAGCACCAAAATCCCTATGGAAAATGCAAAAGGAATTGATTGTGTTGTACAACTAGGCTCAGAACAGCCTCAGCCTAATGAATTATGCCAGCACATATCATATAGATTAAATTTGGTAAATTTTTTCCTTTAGATCCATTTCTCATTTTAGTTCATGTTCATAGGTGTTATCTGTTTGAAGCGCTATACTCTAGTTGGAAGGGCAGTGTATACATGTTAAACATAGAAATATGAAGGCAGATAAAGACCATATGGCCTATCTATTCTGCCTATGCATGCCATCTACTATCCCTTCATCCATGGGTGTCAGAACGGTGAAGGCTACAGGGGCCATGGCTTCTCCAAAAATTGGCAGTCAGAGTCAGTTATGGCTCTACTCTCCCACCCACAACCTCTCGGCCGCGCAGCATTTCCTGCAGAATGAAGACTTCCAGGGCAGGCCTGCTTGTTGATGCTGCCAGAACAGTGGCGTACCTAGCACATGTGACACCCGGGGCCCATCATTTTTTGACACCCCCCCTTCTATATGAAAAATATGATTTTTAGTAACAATCTACATGGGCCAACCAACTCTGGCTACCCGACGTCAATTCTAACGTCGGAGAGGACGTTCCGTGCCAGCCAGGCAGTGATTGGCTGGCCCAGAACGTCCTCTCCGACGTCAGAATTGACGTCAGACGGCTAGAGTTGCTCAGCTCGGTGAAGAGAAGCAGCAGGGAGGGAGAATTTGGCGCCGGCTTCTTTCTGATGACGGCAATGGCAGCCTTTCCCCGGCGGCAGCTTATTCCCCGGTAAGTGGCCAGCGGTACACCCCCTCGGGCCATTTTTGGCAGTGCTTTCAGCGGATTTTACATACAGGCATTCGATGTTATCTTCATTTTTTTTGCGGTACATTTCATACCTTATTTACCATGGACCCCTGACGAAGGCTTGTTGTCCGAAACACGGACCGTGTTGGGTCCCTTGGTTGGTAAAAAGGTTTTTATATTACTGCATTTTAATTTTGGAATATTAGGTCAACACATTCTAACTAGCCAAAGTAAACTCATCTTCAAAGTATATAAAATCCAATTTTTTTTTTTGATTCAGTCTGTAAACAGACATACCCTTTTCTACAATCCATGTTCAGTTAAAGGCGAAATAAAAAAAATGTGCAAATTGAGTGTCTTTTGTTTCATAGTGGCTTGTAGCTGTTAGCAGTGCTCTTGAGAATTTTGTCTAATGGCCTAAGAGGATTTTGTATGCATGCTACTGTTTCCCTTGTCTTGTTCTTTTTAGCCCCTCTGGGACCCGGTTAGTGCTGCTAAGAAGGTTCTATGTTATGGATTTAATAACACCCTAAAGAACACGTGACCCTCTCCAGTCAAAATCCAGGGCTCTTCATATAAGGGTCATTTCCATGCTAGGGCAGTTATACAAACCCTAAAGCTGTTGTCTCTCACTTTCTGAGCCCCATTTCCCCATTACAATCATCTACACTGAGTTCTGAAATGACTTCCCTTGACATTTGCATACCATAACTATTCCAGCCCAGTGAAGAAGAGAGTGTTCATTTCTGAAGTACCAATTTGTCAGCTGAGTCACAACGGTGATTGAGACTGTCAGAAAATCCAGCCGCATGGGCTTAGTCACTGAAGAACAGGTTGCA
Source organism: Geotrypetes seraphini (assembly GCF_902459505.1). Taxonomy (NCBI): domain Eukaryota; kingdom Metazoa; phylum Chordata; class Amphibia; order Gymnophiona; family Dermophiidae; genus Geotrypetes; species Geotrypetes seraphini. Next base: position 40,316,949 of record NC_047096.1, read on the forward strand.
TTGACCCCCCCGCTCCAGCCCCCTCTACACTCCTCCGCAAGAAGGGGAGGAATGGGAGAGAAGCAGAACCCTCAAATGAATAAAAGGAAAGAAAGTAGAGATTAGAGAGTCAGCTCTGCAATTCAGTGAGAGCAGACTGTGCCAGGCATGTAATCTAGACTCCTTTAGCTTCCTCCTTAAATAACCAAAGAGGAAAGGGCTTCCCCTGCTCCTGCTTCACTTACACAATCCTTCCTGCTGCTCATCACTTATTCTTCTGAATGTCATAGAAAACTCTTTCAAAATGTTAGGCTGCTTACCTCTTTTTTTTAACTTTAGCTCAATTGAACAGAGGGGACTAACAGATGGCAAAATGTGTGTTCCTCTTATTAATGGTGTACTAATCACCTTTGTTTTACTTCAAACACAAATTACAACACAAGTTAATGTGGTTAAGTGAACACTCAGACCCGCAGCTGAGGTCCGGTGAAACAAGTTCACGGAGCAGCTGTTAAGGAGACCATCATTGTTGTTCACAGTCTCCTCCACCAAACAAAGACTAAATAACAACACATAAACTTGAAGAAAAGAAAATAATAAATTTAACAACAACTTAACTTTGAATGGTGTGGATGATACACATAACTGCTCCGGGCTCCTCCATTTATTCACAATACCGACCCCCCAACCTAGGTTTCACCCGCTGGCTTCTTCAGGAGGGGTACTACAATTACAAGATGACTCAAATCAGCACTACACCACACAGCTTGCTAACTTAATAAACAATACATTTTGAAATACTCAATATAAACATTCTCTCTGCAACTTACCGGCACAAACACTCCATACTGCACACACACGCACTGCTGACAAGAGGAATTTCCCAGCAGGCCACGCTTTAAATACACTCCCCTTTACTACCTATTACATCATCACTCCTTACATCATGAGTGAAAGATTATAGTTGAAACCATTCAATATCATTGTTTAATCCTGCTGGGGCCAAGGTATGCCATTGAAATATAAACTTCTGCTCTAAATAAAGAAGATGTTGAGTAATATTTCCAGATTTTTTATGAGCACACATAAGAACAGTATATTGTAATTCCTCAATGGAGTGCTGTTGTTCAATCCAATGACTGACTAAGGGGGCAGTGACATCTTATATTGCTCAAATGTTCGGAAATGCGAATTTTAATAGCACGCTGAGTGTGTCCTATATAATATAGCCTACAAGGGCAAATAATACAATATATTACTGCAGATGACAAACAATTAGTACCTGTTCTTAAATAAAATTTCTTGCCCCCTGTTTGAGGAATTATCACTCGGTCAGTGTTGAGGACATGAGGGCAATACACACACTGATGACAACGTACATGAGGACCCTCTCTGTTCTGTTGGACAGGGTCACGGTGTTTCAAAATCTGACCTAAGTTCCGGCCCCTAGTGTGGGCAAATAAAGGTATGTCATTCAAGCTCTCATGTACCTGCAGCACTGGCCAGTGTTTCAAAATAATTTTTCTAATTTGTTGACTTCGATTGGAATAAGGCAATACACATACCACGGCCCCACTGTTCTCCCTTTGTTGGGGATGAAATAGCCACTCCCGCTGACAGTTACAGGCTCTCTTCCATGCCCGTTTGACTACCCGGGGAGGGTAACCTCTCTCCAAAAACTGCGGGTCTGAGTGTTCACTTAACCACATCAACTTATGTTGTAATTTGTGTTTGAAGTAAAACAAAGGTGATTAGTACAACAGTGATTTATAAGTATCACCTTGGATAAATATATTCCCTTGCTGTTTTTTGATCCTCTTATTAATGGAACAGCCAGACCCAGCTGCATCAAACTTTCTGTAAAGGTAAGTGTTGGGGAGAACATCTGATGCTTTGACTTTCAAAGCCGGTGATTCAGAAGGTGGAGGAGGAGGGAAAAAGTGTCACGAAATAAACGTGTGTGGTTTAAGTGCACGCACTCGTGTGTGTGTCCCTGTTTTATAATTTTGTAACAGATGGACAGTGGACTTAAACTTTACCAACATGTGTGGAAGTTAATCTCCGGTATAACACCACACTTTTCAAAGCTGGTGTTTAATTTAAGGAAGCATGGACTGAACCGATGTCATGGACCTCACGGATCTTAACTGCACATCCTTAAAAATCAGAGGTCTGTGGCACTTTTAGTCTCAGCATAGGTTATGGCTCTGACAGACCTCTATGACAATTTAGCTCTGACGGATCCTAATGCTATGCTGAGACTAAAAGTGGCAAATTTTTTGCCCTGAGGTCTGTTCCACTTTTAGCTCTGACAGATCCTAATGCTTCCCCCCTATGCTGAGACTAACCCCCCTCTTTTACGAAACAGCGGTAGCAGTGCTGAATGGCCCGCGCTGCTCTCGACACTCATAGGAACTCAATGAGCATCGGGAGCAGCGCGGGCCATTCAGCGTGGCTCCCCATGTTAGAAACTGCTATCGCGGTTTCGTAAAAGGAGGCCTAAAAGTGGCAAAACTTTTGCCCTGAGGTCTGTGCCACTTTTAGTCTCAGCATACGTAGGGAAAAGCATTAGGATCCGTCAGAGCTAAATTGTCATAGAGGTCTGTCAGAGCCATAACCTATGCTGAGACTAACAGTGCCACAGACCTCAGATTTTTGAGGACAGGCAATTAAGATCCGTGAGGTCCGCGTTTTACCCCTTCCCACCGATGTCACATTTTCTACCAGTATTCTATGTTCCTCATTTTTGTTGGGACCCCCATCTATAATTTCCCCTGACATTGACTTTAATATCTATAAATATGTTTAAATGAAAGGAATCCACACATTTTTACTTAAGCCAACCTCATCCACTGGAGTCATAGAGATTAGGTAATGTTCAACTCCAGGGAGAGTGGCCATCCTGTCCTAGCCAATTGGAAGTCTTCCAGCTCTCATCCCTGTGAGGGTCCATGGAACCCCCCTGGGGTGATCATAGAGACTGAAAAAAAAAGGGTAAGTCGGCAATAAAGATTCAGACCTTTTTCCAGTAAATACTATTTCTTATGCACAGTGTTGTTTGGGGGTTTGTATGCTGAATTATTTTATGGAAGCAAAGAATGTAGTATGGCAAGGTAGACAGGGGTCGAGATCTAATCCCCTTCAAAAATAATTTTCATCAGTTGCAGAATAAGAAAGCCCAGTGCTGAAATCAAGGCTGAGCCTCGGCATTCCAATTACCACGCAGACAAAGAGCATTTGCAGCTCCCTCTTCATCTGCAGACACACGCTGGGAAGAGATGCCATGAGCAGAATGAAAATGAAGAGGGGGGGGTGTTGAGGGGGTCATAGAGAGAGCACTTTGGGAGCACATCTGGGTGAGTCACACGAGGGCTGTCGCTACTCGCAGGAGTGGAGCCAGTCCCACACTGGAGGCCACTGCGTGGGTCCTGAAGTATGTACAGCCGCCTTCCAGCACACAAAGAGCCCTCAACCCACGGGCTCTTCTCGGTGACTCACCCTTCCCGGGCAGGCGGGTACGGAGGTGGAACGGCTGTGCCCAGTGCTTAGGCACCTTCTTTTCCTTGCATGGCTCCGTATGTACCTGAATGCCAGTATTTATGGTTTTGTGTACGTGCATGTATGTATCATCCTAATTGTATGTAGGGCTATTTATACTTGTTTTGGTCTATGTGTGCCTTTGTGTACGAGGCTGTTTTTTTTTGTCTACTGTATGTATGCATGTTTGTACGTGTCTTTGGGTGGGCATTCAAATTTCACTGTGCCTTAGATGTCTGCTCTCTCCCAGACTGTCTCCTTCTTCTCTCTGTATTCTGGTTCTATCTCTCCTGCTCGCAAGCTGAATCCCTTCTCTGCCCTGGTACATCTCTATCTGTATCAGAATAATGTGCTTTCCAGCTTTTTGTCTATGAGATTGTTTTTGTAATTCAACTTCAATTTATTATTACAAAAAATACATACACCATAAAACAATGATAATACAAACAGACATACTCACAAAACAGAGGGGTCCTTTTACAAAGGCGCGGTAGCAGTTTAACGCACGGAATACTGCATGTTAAACCGCCTGCCGCGCTAGTACCTAACGCCTCCATTGACGAGGTGTTAGGATTTTAGGCTGCCACGGGGGTTAGCGTGTGATGAAATGTCCGACGCGCTAACCCCCGTAGCGCGCCTTGATAAAAGGTGCCCAGAGTCTGCTGTCATGTTAAAACCCCATTATTATTATTTATTTATTCAATTTTCTGTATCATTCTCCTAGGGGAGCTCAGAATGGTTTACATTAATTTATTCAGGTACTCAAGCATTTTCCCCTGTCTGTCCCTGAGGGCTCACAATCTAATGTACCTGGGGCAAAGGGGGAATTAAAGTGACTTGCCCACGGTCACAGGGAGCAGCATGTGTTTGAGCCCAGAACCACAGGGGGCTGAGGCTGTAGCTTGGACCACTGTACCACACTCTCAAGTTTATTAATTATTTGATATACCACCTATCAAACCATCTAGGTGGTTTACAACAACATTTTAAAATCAGGGGGGGGGGGGGGGAAAGCAGACTGAAATAGATAAACAGGAAAACATGGAGACGAGAAACATACAATATTCAAATAAAAAAAATTAGTGTTGAAGAAAAGAAATACATTACTGAGCACCATATTTGTTATTACAGACAAGATGGGTTTAAAAAAAATATTTGCTTAAATTTATACAAGTTCATTAGTCACATCTCAGCCCCTCCAAATCTCCTTCTGGGGCTTCCTGCCTCTGCAGTAACTTTAAAGTGAATTTCCTGTAAGTGTATCTCCAGCAAACTTCTTAAGAATCCTCTGTTAGAATTCTGAAAATCTGTCTCCCTTCTTGTCTTACTGGTCCATCTCTTTCATTCCTGTTTCTCGTGCTAACCTGTCCTCATGCCTAACTTCATCTCTCCTTATCTTCCACTCCTCTATTTAAACTATGCTATTATTCTAACTTTTAGATTTTAAAAGATGCATTCTTATAGATTGTTAACTTTTTCTTCAGTTTGTATTTTAAATTGACTGTATGTACTTTTGTTGTTAACTGCTTCAAACTTCTGGTATTGTGGGATATAAGAAATAAATTATTATTCCTCTCCCCTCCTCTAATTCTCTCTCATATCTCTGTCTGGTCCCTATTATGTGGCACTGCTGTCTTTTTTGTCTCTCCTTGGGTGATTTATTTAGATACATATCCAAATTTGGAAACATGTTTCAAAGTCAAAATATAAATCATTCCCCAAACGATAAGAAGAAAAAGGACTAATTCCCCCCTAGTTTTTTTTTCTCTTTATAATCACCCTATCCCAGGTTCTTTGTGATCTTGGGCAAGACACTTAAATCTCCCCTCCTGAAACAGCAACATACTTTTAGTATCTGAATGTAACTTACTTTAAGCTACAACTGTGAGCTAAATCCAATTCCAGATTCATTATGACAATGAGATCTTTGAGAACTGGGCCCTCAATGAGGTTGTTGGCTCAGAGAGCATGGGCTGGCATAGCAGTGACAGCCAGCTCACCTCCCTCCCCACCTAGAATCCTGGTATGTATGAGCTCTGCTGTCCCTTGCATCACAGTGCTGCAGCTATGCCACCACAGCTGACTCAACAAGCAGCCATAGCTGAAGGTTATTCACGTTTACTCTTCATTCCAGAGAATTCCCTTTTCCCAGACTGCTTTCATTCCATGACTCATTCTTCTTTTTCTTTGCTTACATCACTCACTCCGTTTTGCTTTGCTCACTGCTTCTCCCTGTCATTCTCTATAAGTGCAGCTGAGTGTATTTGCTGTTATCGTGTAAGGTTCTTCTTAGCTTGGGTTACCAAGACCACATTTCTTTTGGTAGTTCAGCACAGAATTATTCTTAAACAGGGAAGTGCACAAGAAAAAGACATTAAATGGGTCAGTATTGGAAAAAATATATATCTGAATAACTGTGCCTGCTCTGCAAATCAATGCTGCTGACTGGAATACTCATATTCAAAGGTAGATAAGTCAAGAACAGCAGAAGTTTTTTTGTATTGATTCTGTTGTTTTTTTTCTGATTTTATTTTGTTTTATAAATTTTTATAATGTTTGTTTCATGTCATTGAAGTATTATGCATGTTGATAATGGAATCCGCCAAGAATTGTTTAGATTGAACGGAATACAAATTTAAAAAAAAAAAAAAAAAAAATACTATATGGATAGTGCCTCTGAGTATCCTCACAGACAGCCTCAGCTTCAATCCCCTAATTCTAGAAACTTGCACACCCAACTTTACGCAAAGTTGCACATAACTGCAGTAGGCATTCTACATAAGATGCACACATAAAGAGTGAATGTCCATATCAGTTCTGGTCCCCCCATCTCAAAAAAGACAGAATAGAATTGGAAAAAGTCCAGAGAAGCGCAATAGAAATGATAAGGGGATGGAAGGACTCCCTTATAAAGACAGGCTGAACAGATTGGAGCTCTATGGCTTGGAGAGGAGATGACTGAGGCCCAGATGCACTAAAGCCAACGATCGCCGCTAAACCTGCTTTAACAGCTTTAGCGACGACCACATTTGCCAACCGGATGCAGAAAACAGCTCATCCTGGTTTTCTGCACGATTGCTCATTCCTCAATCCAGCTATGCAAATAGGCTGATTAATATTAAACTAGTTGAGCGATTGATGCTCTAACTGTATTCTTAACCGTATCCGTGACATCCTGTTTGTCTGTCTTGGCTGTTTAGATTGTAAGCTCTATCGAGTAGGGACTGTTTTCTTCTTTGTGACTCTGTACAGCGCTGCATGTGTCTGGTAGTGCTAAAGAAATAATAAGTAGTAGTAGTAGTAGTAGATTCAGTAATGGTGGCCAAATTCGGGCACCAGAAAAAATTGGCACCACGTGCTCTTCTATAAAGGGCATTCTGGAATGAGCACCCTTTATTGGCATGTTGTGCCAATTTCCGCAACTATAATAAGGTGCCGGACATATGCTTGCTGAAATCAGATGTAAATCCCGATGTGCCAATTGGGCATGCCTACCCCCCCCCAATTCTGTAACACTGCCTGTAACTTTTGGAAACATTCATGACCAGCCCATGCTCCTCCCATGGCCATGTCTGCTTTAAGGTTGCATGTTGAATCATCTTGCACTTGGTGATACTGGGCATCAAAAAGCATGGGCTCATAAAAGGACTGATGACAAAACATGTTGGATTGAAGCAGTGCCGTAGCAAGGGTGAGAGGCGCCTGGGTGGTGGTGCTCTTCCCTCACCCTCTTCTCCCCTTCCACCCCTCCTTCCCCACTCTCCTGCCACACAGCCCCTTTCCTTCCTCTGTACCTCTTTAACTTTCCCGGCATAAGCAGCATTGCCAACTTGCTGCCCATATTGGCATTGGCCCTCCCTCTAATGTCACTTCCTAGGTGTAGGACCCAGAAGTGACACCGGAGGGAGAGCCGATGCTGGTGCAAGCAGCAGGTTGGAGTTGTTGCTCGCACTGGCGAAGAGCTAGAACTATGGTGGGGGAAGTAAAGGTGTGTACATGGAGGGGAAGGAGCGGGGAGGGGGGCACAGAGAGGAGGATGGGTGCTGGTGACCTCACCAAGACAGTGCCTGTGGTGGGACATACCCCCTGCCCCCCTCCCCCCGTTACTATGCCACTGGGTTGAAGTCTCCCTAGCAGAAGTTATTATGGAGAGCACCCACAGCTGAAGGGTCCTAAAATCAATAATTATGAAATTATTGTTTCAATACAATATAAAAAAAAGAGTAAAATAATCAGGTCAAACAAACCAGGAGAAAGATCTCCACAATCCAAGTAGACACGAACAAACCACAGTGGAGATATATAGTAATGTTGGTGTGCAGTTTATTCATAAAATGTAAAAGTATGCGCAGTGGCTTGACACGCATGTGTTTCGACCGATATGGCCTGCCTCAGGAGCCTTCCAGAATGCATGGCATGTCTTTTGGCGTTGAGCACTGGTGTAGAAGTTCTTATTCCGTAGCATACATATGAGTGACTACATATTTATTCATAATGTTATTTGATACAATCTTGAAGACTCTCAAGACTCCTGATGCAGACCAGTTGGGCCGAAACATGTACATGTCGAGTCATTGAGTTATTGGATGAATAAAGGCATTTGAACCATCAGATGAGTGAAAGGACATTTGTATTTCCTGGATACATCATTCAGACTAGGACAATTCCACCCCCCCTTTTTTGTATATTTGGGGATTTTTTTTTCTTGACATTATAGAATGCTAGCATAAGTCTGCATTTATGTACCAAACTGTAGGCGCAGGCACTTAGGCTAGCTCAGTGTCTGGTGTAAATGCTGCAAATAGATACATAAATGCTAATATTCTATAACCCTTGTGCATATCTGCTAGGCATGCTCCTGACCCGCTCATGCTCCTTTTTGTGTGCTCTGGATTTTGTGCACGCAAGTTATAGAATACCAACTGTCAGTTATAGGAGCAACTGCTAATTATTGCCAATTATCTCTAGTTAAGACCACTTATAGCCAATTGGTTGTTAATGCCAATTAGCAGCTAATTAAGCTGCACAACTGAATTTGTGTGTGCAACTTTGTGTGCTGAGCATTAAATTGTTCTTGCAAGTTTATGAACTAGCAGGCAAATATCCTTTAGTCAGTTGAAAATCCACTTAGGCAGATTCAGTCATACTATCTGCATATGTATCTGATTAAGGTTTTCACAGTTTAGCTCATACCTCTCCAAAATAAAATGCAATTTTAACTAATGTTGCAAATGTGGTAGTGATTTTTCTAAAGCCTCATTATTGGTTTGATCTGCTCTTATAAAACATGTTTCCTAACTGAGGGTTCCCCATGACCTTTTTATCTGGGGCCCCTCCTGGATGTGTGGGTAGCCTCTGCTTAAGTAGCTTCTCTTCCTGGTTTTCCTCAGTCAGTGCCAATGGTGTTAGGGAGTGAAAAACCAAACTCCAATCTCCGGAGTAAAGTTTTTTCATTAATAAAAACATATGCAGTTAGTAGATAAGGAGCTTTTGATTCACTCACCCTGCTAGGTTTCTTCCTGCCTATTTGGTCGCTGCAGACCCAGAGCCTGATCTCCAGTCATCTACTTCCCTCACAATTATAGTCTTTCCTCATCTTCCTCCTTCCCTCCCTCCCTGACCTTCTGCCTCTGTCCCTCCAGGCATCAACTACCCTCTCAGCAACACCCCATCCAACATCGCTATCGTCCTTCTCAGAGCCTTTTTTGCAGAAGGATGATACAAACTACAGGTACTTCAAAGGGCTTGAAGGGGAAAGTGCAACAGCTTAAAAGAAGTGCTGAACTGAACATCCACAAAAAAGATATTAATTTTTTTTATTATTATTATGAAATCAAAGACAGAATTAAAATGTTTTTCAGAAGGAGCGTCTTTAGATCTGTTGTACATTCTGTTCCATGTCTCTGCCCCCTCAGCTGTTCTCTGTCCCTCCTCCTTCCACCTCCACTTCCTTGTTCTCTTTAGTCATTTTGGTGTAGCCTCAATTAGCCCCTACGGAGGCAACATTGGCCCAGCCCCTTCTCCTGGAATCTGTGAGCTATTGCTTTCTGAGAATGGTGGGCAGGATAATAATGTGAATTTGAGCTCTGTTTTACTGCTTCATGAAATAATAATATGCATTGGTTAACCCTAATGGATATTCAATCTAATGACCTTGTCCACAGCACATGCCTCTAGCCATGGCTTTTTTTTCTACCCTCCTATGTTGAACACCCTCAGCTGCGGCCCTCATGACCCCACAATGTGTCTGATTTTAGTGACATCCAGAATAAATGTGCATCTGTTGTTACTTTTCCCTTAATTCTTAAAGTTTATTTTTCAGGGAGGAGGGGGGGATTTTAATTATAACATCTTATATAAAGTAATTTAATTACTTGTTATGAAGGGGTGGGAAGGGAGGGAGATAAGTTTTTATGATTGGTGTTATTGCTGAATATTAAGTGATATTTTCAATGTGCAAATGTGTTTATGTATTATCACACTTATTGTACGTATAAAAATGAATAAAGATTAAAAAAAAAAAATGTGCATCTAGGATTAGATTATGTATATAACCCTTAAAAAAGGCGCTAAAAATCCACCTGGTGCGTTATTCAATAAACAACAATTGAGTTGTGTGCTGTTTATAGAATATCACTTAGAGACGATTACTATGCCAAACTTTGGTCACAAGGATTTGCACCTACTGAAATCTGGTGTAGATCTAGGCACATAAACTAGGCGTGGATCCCTGCTATTGATTAATATTGCATGCTTCTTTCATGGGCATGTCCTCTTTTGAGCTATGCACTATAAGATTTCCATGCAGATCTTTAGAGAATAGTGCTTAGCAAGATGCACACACAAATTCAAAATATTACCAATTAATGCCAATAATTGATTGTCCGTGTTCTCCACAAACAGTACTTCATAACATATTCATTTATAATTTTTACTTATTCATTGGTCTTCAGAAGTGCCAGTATTAGCCAATTGGTTTGAGAGGCCAAATACTATGTGGCACTAGCCTCCTCATCAGACTGTTATGTTTTATATAAAGTGCTTTAGTGCATTAGTGCTTCTATACTTCAGTGCTTGAGTAAATAAATAAATAATCTTTCAACTTATCTTTTTTTCTGCATTTTCTGAGTTTTCCCTTTGTCAATAGTTATCGGGAAGGGACCTGTCATTCTGACATATTTCGCCCGAAGGCTGTATCAAGAAAAAGTCCCTCCTTTTGCTTTAGCTCCACACCATCCCGATCATTGGAAATTTTGTCACTAAAGCACTTTATATAAAACATAACGGTCTGACGAGGAGGCTAGTGCCACATAGTTTTTGGCCACTCAAACCAATTGGCTAATACTGGCACTTCTGAAGACCAATGAATAAGTAAAAATTATAAATGAATATGTTATGAAGTACTGTTTGTAGAGAACACGAGTGATAGCATAACAGTACAAAAGACTGCTGTACACATTACTTATTCAATAATTGATTGTCAGCACTCTGGGATGTATACCATCCGGTCCAAGCGATTTTGCTACTGTTCAATTTGTCAAATTGACCCATTATATCATCCAATGTTACAGAAATTTGTATGAGTTTCTCTGATTCATCAGAACTGAATGCCATTTCTGGCACCGGTAACTCCCCCACGTCGTCCTCAGTGAAAATCTCTACCGCAGCTTAGTAAAAAAAAAAAAAAAAAGGGGGGGGTAAAGAATAAAATATAATGAAGAGATGAGATAAATATAAAATACAAATTGAAAAATTACAAATTAAAAAATCTAAAGCAGCAGGGCTATAAACAGTCTTACAGTTTTTATGCCTAGTTCAGAAAAGCAAGTCTTCTTTGAAGATAACTTTATAAAGTAATCTCTGTGTATTGCATGTTCTACATATGGAAATTGCTTTTATAAATATGCATGAATGTATATGCATGTGCAAGAACTTGGTTCTGTAGGTGTATCCCTGCTTTACCTTTTGGAAGCTTGAGGCCTAATTCAAGCCATGAACCATCTGTCCTCTCCAGAAGCATTATGGACCTGTTTACAAGATGTGTGTGTTCACAGCCAAGGTCATCTACCAGCACTGAGCCCCTCTTGCTATGTGAAGATGTGTAGGAGAGAGCCTTGCAGGCAATGTTATGAACTGTGTCATGTTGTCTTATCATCTTGGTAAAACATCCTGTCTGACCAGTAGATTCATCTACAAGAAGCCTATTCACTATTCTTCTGTGTGTCAGACAATACCCTTTTGGACAGGTCCTGATTGGTCCATATGTGTCACCTGTACATGATGTGAGAGAGAAACTGCACATACTGGACTTAGTCGAGTTTGGACTTGGAGGTGTTCAGCTCTGAACTTGGAGAGTTCTCCTGTGCATTTAGAGGAGAAAAGAAGCAAATAAGAGAAGAAACCTTAGGCCCGTCCCCGCGCATCCCAGTGACGGCCTGTGGAGCAGGAGGGACTGGGCATCCCTCCTACTGTCATCAAATTACAAGGTATGGGGGAGGTTTAGGGTGTGGGGGTTCAGGGGGGCGGGGGCATCATGTGGAAGGAGGGAGTGGGCATCCTTCCTGCCAATTTTTTTAATGAAGGGGAATTTTATTTTTTTTATATTTATTCAATTTTTCTATACCGTTCTCCTAGGGGAGCTCAGAACGGTTTACATGCATTTATTCAGGTACTCAAGCAGTTTTCCCTCTCTGTCCCAGTGGGCTCACAATCTATCTATCGTACCTGGGGCAATGGGGGGATTAAGTGACTTGCCCAGGGTCACAAGGAGCAGCGTGGGTTTGAACCCACAACCTCAGGGTGCTGAGGCTGTAGCTTTAACCACTGCGCCAGGAGGGGTCAGTTGGGGGGGCCTGGCAGGGGGGTATAAGTTCAGCAGGTGAGGTCGCCGTGGCAGAAGGGAGTGGGCATCCCTCCTACCAATCTCCAGTTAGGGGTGTCAGTTTGGGGGAGTTGTTGGAGATTTGAAAGGGCCAGGGGCCAGTGGCAAGAGGGAGTAGGCATCCCTCCTGCTGATCTTTAATTTGGGGGGGTGGTTTGGGGGTGTCAGAGGTTCAGGAGGGCAGAGACCGGTGGCAGGAGGGAGTGGGCATACCTCCTGCCAATCGTAGTGTTGGCGGTGTTGGTGGGAGGGAGAGACCATCATGGGGGAGGTGGAGTTTTCTTTTTTTATGGGGGCAGATATTGTGTGTATGTGTATAACACATGCACAATATCTGTGTCATAAAAAAAAAAAAGCCCTGAATAGCTGAGTGGCAGGAGGCTGCTTTTGGGCTTCTCCTGCCACTCGGTTGCTCGTGTTTCCCCAAACCATCTCTGTGCATCTGTCAGTCTCACTCACAGCAACTGATCAGACAGGATTCCAGCGAACCTTCGTGCATGGAAAAGTTGAAACATCATTTGCTGTTCCAGAGTTGGCCAAAAAATAGGCCAACAGTGACTCACACGGTCTTAACGACTGTGTTTTGTTCATCTTGCTCTGAGTTTTTTGTGGCTTTTACCGTGTTTCTCCGAAAATAAGACAGTGTCTTATATTCATTTGATGCCCAACAAAGGCATTAGGTCTTATTTTCGGGGTATGCACATGATCATCTCTCCCTTCCTCTCCTTCACCCCAATTTTTCGTCTTTCCTTTCTCTCCTCCACATGTGTAGCATCTTTCCTCCCCTTCCTGACTCCCCTCCCCCTGTGCTGCACCTCCCATCCCCCTGTGCAGCAGATGTTTGCCCAGCTTCTATCCTTCCCTCCCTCTCATCCCTCATGCAGCATAACCCTTGCCCAGCTTCTATCCTTCTCTCCCTCCCTCCCATCCCTTGTGTAGCATCCCTTGTGCAGCAGAACCCTTGAGCACCCCCTGCCCCCACTGCATAGCCGAACCCCTGCTAACCCTCCATCCTTCCCTTTCTGCTGACCGCAAGCGAGCCCTACCTTCAACTGAAGCCAGCATTGGGCTGGCAGCACTCTAAACAGGCTGCTTGGCCTTGTCCATTGGAGTTTTCATTCTGCCGCGTTACTGATGAATAGGATGTATTCATATTTTGGCATCATTCTTCCAATAAGGTAACAGTAGAATTATTCCAGGGAATTTTATAAAGGTGCTGTTTTTCCTAGCTACGAGCCCAAGATATTTCTGTACTGAGATTGTCTGTGTATAATATATTGCATCTAAAATTACAGATCAATAAGATCATGTGTATTTAAAGAGATTTGCCTGTAGGGGTTCCTGGGGTTTGCATTTGGCTTGAACTGTGAATATAGGTTTATGAGCAGTAATGGATCTCTATATAAAAGAACGGCATATGTAGGCCTACCTGCTGTGTGACATAGGTAGACCTGCATGTAAATTTTGCAACTGTGCAAAGCTGAAAGAAAATGTTTTGCCTACTGATTTTTGTTTCATAAGAACATAAGAAGTTGCCTCCGCTGGGTCAGACCAGAGGTCCATCGCGCCCAGCAGTCCGCACCCGCGGCGGCCCATCAGGTCCATGACCTGTCAGTGGTCCCTGAACTCATCCTATAACCTATCACTACTTCTATCTGTACCCCTCAATCCCCTTATCATTCAGGAATTTATCCAAACCCACTTTGAATCCCTGTATTGTGTTCTGTTCAATCACAGCCTCCGGGAGTGCGTTCCATGTGTCCACCACTCTCTGGGTGAAGAAGAACTTCCTGGCATTGGTTCTAAACCTGCCCCCTTGTGCTTGTTCCCCACAGTCTGAAGAATCTATCCCTATCTACCTTATCTATGCCTTTCAGGATCTTAAAAGTTTCTATCATGTCTCCTCTAAGTCTCTGCTTTTCCAGGGAGAACAGCCCCAGATTTTCCAGCCTGTCAGCATATGATAAGTTTTCCATACCTCTTATCATTTTTGTCGCTCTTCTCTGGACCTCTTCAAGTATTGCCATGTCCTTCTTGAGGTACGGCGACCAATACTGGACACAGTACTCCAGATGCGGGCGTACCATTGCACGATACAGCGGCATGATGACTTCCTTTGTCCTGGTCGTGATACCCTTCTTGATGATACCCAGCATTCTGTTGGCCTTCTTTGAGGCTGTTTCGTTTTATATGGTGTCTGGATGGAGATTTGCAGATCTGTCTTTGATGATGGTACACGTGAACTAACATATATGTGCCTGGTCCTGTGATTACATTAAATTACAATTACATTACAAAGTTTTTTTAAAATATTCTGCCATAGCCCTTATGAGTTCCAGGCGGATTACAATAAAGCAGATGACCGGAAACAAACCCGGTTAAACAGGCAATGTTGAAAAAAATCATAAAAACAATCAGTTCAAAAATTTCTTGAATACAACTGCCAACAGTGTGAGTGTGTATGCTGAAATCTGCAACTGCACCATTAATTTCTAGGGTTAGTTTACAGGTTTATTATATGCAGTGTGTCTGTCAAACTTGTGATTTCTAACAGCTTTAATTTACACATCTACAGGAAGAGAGGTGCTGAAGGGTTGAAGTGGCATGAGGACAGCTTCTCAGATGAATCTGTATCTGCAGTAGAAAAGGGAACATTACACAGAAAAGGAGGAGTCTGCTTCTTGTGCAGGACACAGTTCGCCCTGCATACTGTAGTTCAGTGTTTCCCAGGTCTGTCCTGGAGTACCCCCTTGCCAGTCAGATTTTCAGGATATCCAAAATTTATTTAATTTTCTATACTGTTCTCCCAGGACAGCTCAGAACGGTTTACATGAGTTTATTCAGGTACTCAGCCATTTTTCCGTCTGTCCTGGTGGGCGCCCAATCTATCTAGTGTACCTGGGGCAATGAGGGGATTAAGTGACTTGCTCAGGGTCACAAGGAACTGTGTGGGTTTGAACCCACAACCCCAGGATGCTGAGGCTGTAGCTTTAACCACTGTGCCACACTCTCCCCAAAATGAATATGTATGAAAGAGATTTGTATATAACAGAGGCTGAGTATGCAAATCAAGTACAGTATACTGTACTAGTTTTTAAACCGTTACATTCTGTGTGTCTTTCTTTCTGTCTCTTTCCTTGGCTGTCCAGCACCACCCTTGCCTACTCCCCCTGTCCAGCAGTAGCCTTTGTCCCTTCCTTTTACCTTCTCCGTGTCCAGCAGCACCCCTTCCCTGCTCTCCCTGTCCAGCAGTAGCCCTTCTACCTTCCTTTTACCTCCCCCCTGTCCAGCAGCACCTCTTCCCTGCTCCCCCTGTCCATCAATACCTGTCCAGCAGCACCGCTTCACTGCTCCTCCTCTTCAGCAACAGCCCTTCTCCCTTCGTTTAACCTACCTCCTGCCTGTCTCTCCTTGGCACCCTTCTGTTTTCCCCCCGCTCCCAGAGCAAAGCATGATTGCTGCCTGGCCCCCAGCACGCCCCTCCCCCCCAAAGCAGCCCTCCTTTCCTCTCCCCTCCACTTCTTATCAGCATGGGACACCTTGCAGTCGTTTCTGAGACAAACCGCCACTCAATCCACTGCACACGTCCCAAGCCGCACGTGCTGCAAGCCACCCCAAGCCGGTACATGTGCCGCAAGCCGCTCCAAGTCAGCGCATGCACCACAAGCCGCCTCAAGCCAGCGCATGCACCGCAAGCCACCCCATGCGCCTCAAATGGAATTCGGCATGGAGGCACACAGCACGGTAGCAGGGATTACAGCCTCCTAAGTGCGCATGTGCGCTTAGGGTTTTATTATAGAGGATGTAACTTTTAGTCTTCCATGCCCAAACCTGTAATTTCAGTACAGGCATTCATATCCCACAATGTTTTAAGGCTCATTTAATAAGAAAATATACCCAACTCTCCCGACCCAGTTTCTTGCATAAAATAGGAACATAGAAGTTGCTCTACTGGATCAGACCAAGGGTCCATCTAACGGAGCATTGTGTTTTAACAGTGCCAGTCCAGGTCACAAGTAGCAAGATTCCATGTTACCAACCCCAGTATAACATTGACTGTTTGAGTTGCACACAACAATTAAAAAAGACAGCCAACATATCCGCAGTTAAATGATGCAAGCAAGAAACCAAAAAGAAAAATACTGCGGAGTAGATGTTCATGATGCCAGATTTATTGAATCACCCAACAAATTGTAGTTCTCTATATCAGTGATTCCCAACCCTGTCCTGGAGGACCACCAGGCCAATCGGGTTTTCAGGCTAGCCCTAATGAATATGCATGAGAGAGATTTGCAGATAATGGAAGTGGCAGGCATGCATATTTGCTCCATGCATATTCATTAGGGCTATCCTGAAAACCCGATTGGCCTGATGGTCCTCCAGGACAGGGTTGGGAACCACTGCTCTATATAATCAACTGTATGCACATAATTTGAAAGGTACAGACCCAACATGGGTCGTCTTTCAACTCAATCATCTCCCTCAGGGGTCCTAAGGATGGATGTCAAGCTAAGATACTAATGTGGATAAAATAAAAGATAAACCGCAAATGAGCAGAGTCTCTATCTGAAAGGGTCCATAAGAATATTGCTGAATGAAGTTGGTGCAGCACTGTAATCTCTTATAGACCCACTGGCGAACAGCGAATTTGTAGACAACCATTAAGTGGAATTGCTGGTCCTCGTTGACTTTGGACTTCAGTCCAGGCCATCTGTAAAGCTTCCAACACCTTGTTCATAAACATCCGGTAGCACTGATTGCACAACAAAACAGATACCCCACTCTTCAAGAAAAGCCTAACCACCCTCCTGTCATCAAACAGATTTAAAAAGGTTTCAGGTTGGGATACTGTATGGCCTACAGCTGTGCAATTATTAATTTGAAAAGAACTGAACTGCTTTGTGTGTAAGATGGACTTGGGTCATATTGTGGTGGTGGTGAGGAGGGGGGTATGTACGACTAAGTTGTCTGTACAAATATAATCAAAAGGATCAATAATCAAAGGGATTTTAACCAACCATAAATGGCTCCTGACTCTTTAAATTGCTTGTTTGGGACTATCTGCTGATATTCAATGGAACTTAATTGATTAGTGCAACCACAAATCACACAGACCACTGAACTCAAAGCCAGCTATTTTGTGGATGGTCTGGAGGCGGAGTCAGCACTTATGCGGCTACATGCTGAAGGTAGAGAATGACATGGGGACAAATTTGCCAATGCTCCTCCCACATGCATGACCCACCTTGCAGTTAGGTGCAATGTTACATAGGCAATACCATATAGGATTGTGCATAGTGCATATAGACACCTAATTGTCAATTAACGGCACCTTTGAGACATATAAGTGGTTCTCACCTCTAGGTGTCAGCTTATAGAATTGTTCTTTTTATGCAAAATTGGTTTTACCTATATCTATTCATTTTATTTCATGCATTTAAAATACATTTTTCTAAAAAGGGTTCACTAGACTCTCAAGAGGTCCATGGCACAAAAAAGGTTAAGAAACCCTGGTTTAATGTGATCACTGTGTTCTTGTCCTTCATGTGATTCTCTATATTAGCATATTCTCTGTTCTCCACAGAATTTCTTTTCATCAGTATCTCTTCTGAATCTCTTTTGCTTATGTTTACCCATCTTTTGATGTCTTGTACCTTCTCTTGGGTTTTTTCCTTTTATTTCTGTCCTCTTTCTTTCCTTTAATCATATCTTTACTTTCATTTCTAACACTTAGTTTTTTTCCCTTGCAAATTTCCTCTATCTTCAGTAAACAGTTGTCATAGCAAACAGAGCGAAAGAAGGGTCACCTAGTGGTCAGGCATGGCGATGATGCATGATCGTCTATCCCAGACCTCATTAGATGTGATGCTCTCATTTTATTAACTTTATATACATCTTGCCAGCTGCTAGAAGCCTTTCGCCTTTGATTTATTGCTCTTCTCTGATGAACATGTCCTAGGAGAGCTGCTTGGAAAATTATAGCCTGGGAAGAAGGTACTTCTCATTGGTAGCCATCAAGCTAAAGCCCTGTAAAGCCTAGAACATGGCAGCAGATTAAATCTGAAAGGTACCTTGTCTGTCAATTTTCCCTTGCTATTGCAGTACCATAGACTGTACTTCATCCTGAGTATTTCCATTCACGTTTCCTCTGCCATGGATCTCTGCTCGCTCTATGATTTAATCCCCTCACCACATTTTTCTAGGAAGGATTTTTCCCCCTCTTATGTATTACACGTGAAGGTCTCAGAGTTGCCAAGTTACCCAGTTGGCTAGTCCTAGCTTTTAACCTACATAAGCTGGGTTTTATTAAATGGTGGTAGAGGTTTCTACTATGAGCCAGCAAGGTAAGTGCTCATAGAATTACAACGAGCATCAAAGTATTTACCTTGCAGCCCGCGGTAGAAACCTCTGCCACTGTTTAGTAAAAGGAGCCCATAATAAGTTCAAGTTCTATTAAAATTTGATATTCCGCTTATCAAACTTCTAAGCAGTATACAATAAAAAGTATAAAAACAGGGATACATAGATTAACACATACGGACTTACTGGTATAGGGAGAAAACTGGGGAGAACTACATGTCAAAATAGAGAGCTATTTAGGGGTAGCACAATAGGAGGGGGACCCATCTGTAAATTATAGTTGTAAAAATGTTTAAATTAGAGGTCGAAGGCGTCTTTGAATAGGAATGTTTAAAGCGCTCTAGTATTGATTTTGCAGTTCTGTGGGCATAGAATTCCAGAGTGTGGGGACGGTGACTGAGAAGATGCGGTCTGGTATTTGTAGTCCTTATTTCTGCTCATTGAAATCAGTGCTACAGGTTCCATAATGCACCAGGACAGGGTTGAAAGAAATAGAGGAATGGCTTAAAAATCTCCCTCCCAGAACTGGGTAACTTGGAACCTCTGCACTCCCCCATCTCAGCCTCATATCATAGCTTTATATTCTGAATGAAAAATGCTTCATGTACATTACTGTTGTTTTCTGGAACCATTTCACTCAAGAGACCCATGTTCCAGAGTTATGAAGGGATGATAATTTGAGGCTATTCGTTCACGTTTTTATATCTTATTTCTTAATTGGATTCTAATGATGCTGTTGAATTTTCTTTCTTTGACAGAAATGTAAGTCACATTGAACCAAACTTGTTTTTGGATATTTGGGATATAAATGAAAATGAAACATATTCAGACACAAAGGGCAGCATGAAAGAGCCTCTCATAGTGTTCTATTTATTTGTATCCCGATTTTCCCAAAACAGGTCACAATAAAGAATGTACACAGTCAAAAACACGTACATAATAACAGTATCTACAATCAAAACACATACATAATAACAGTATCAATAATCATTAAAAAATTTCAAATGGCGCCCAGCGCTTACACAAAATCCATATTATTCAGTTCTCGTATTTCATCTTACAGAAAAGATGTCTTCTTAACAATTTTTTGAAACTACATAATTTTGTCTGTTGACGTATATATCGAGGAAGATTGTTCCACTCTTGGGGACCTACTGTATACACGAAAACATACTGATTCTAGACACTTTCAATCTCAGCTGCTTCACTTATGGGATGTATAAATCAGCCTGAATCACTGAACGCAGCATGCGTTTTGGCACATGTGTCAGAATACTATCAACTAGGTACTTCAGTGCCTGATTGTGCATATAAAGGTACGGGAATAAAACAGGATAAACAAATCCAAAAACTCAAATACATAAAATATGGAGAGGAATTGACTTAATCAGAATGATGACCACAAACTATTGTAAAAATGTCCTTTTACTCATCCAATGGTTCAAATGACTTTATTCATCCAATAACTCAATAACTCAACATCTACATGTTTCAGCCAAACAGGCCTGCTTCAGGAGTATTGAGAGTCTTCTAAGTTATATCAAATGATGTTTTGAATAAATGTATAGGCTTTCAAATCAATGCTAAGGTGCGAAGCCTCCTTGACAACAACCACCACCACAAACATACAAAAGGGGCGGCCCAAACCTCGTTCTGAATAACTTTATTCAGAAACAGGGGGCCTATCTACTGTCCACAACATTCGTTCTGAATAATGTTTTGATTAACCTTTGCTATGTTTGTGGTGGTGGTTGTTGTCAAGGAGGCTTCGCACCGTAGCATTGATTTGAAAGCCTATACATTTATTCAAAACATCATTTGATATAACTTAGAAGACTCTCAAGACTCCTGAAGCAGGCCTGTTTGGCCGAAACATGTACATGTCGAGTCATTGAGTTATTGGATGAATAAAGTCATTTGAAACATTGGATGAGTAAAAGAACATTTTTATAATAGTTTGTGGTCATCATTCTGATTAGGACAATTTCACTCCATATTTTGGCCCTGATTCTGTATAGGACGCCCAGGAGAGGTGTCCTATACAGAATCGGTCCTACACTAAACCCCGATTCTGTAACCTGCGTCCATGGTACAGACGCCGGTTAGAGAATCGGGTTAAATTAGACGCAGCCGCTATACTTATGGCAGCAAGGGATCTCCCTGCTGCAATATATATAGCGGCCGTGGTCGCGACCGCCTGTCCCATCGCCGACAGGAGGATGCCCAATCAGGCCAATCAGGCCTTAGGATTAGTGGGGATGGGCGGACCCGCTATGCCTAAGGCCTGATTGGTCCAGGCTTCAAGAGCCTGGACCAATCAGGCCTTAGAATTAGCGGGGATGGGCTGGGAAGGGGCGGGCCCGTCTCATTTCCACGAGGCGGGCCCGTCGGCTGGACGGCAGCAAGACCCGTCCAGCCGACCAACATGTAAAGGTTAGTTGGGGGAGGGAGGTTAGTTTTTGGGGGGGGAGGTCGTCGGGCTTTCCGGCAGGAGGATTGGGCATCCTCCTGTCGACGATGGGACAGGCGGCCGCAACCGCGGCCGCTATACTTATTGCAGCAGGGAGATCATTTTTTTTAAAAACGTGCATCCCGATTGGCTGATTAGACAGCTGTAGGACGCACTTTGGAGTATCAGGGCCTTTATGTATACAAAAGTACACCATCACCAGCAATTTATAGCAAATTTGGCTGGGGGGGATCATGATATCTGATCTTTGATACTTACGAATAGTTAGGATTGTGAAGAAGGTGGCTTGCATATCTCAGGGTAGTAGGAATTATTCCCATAGAATTAACTCAGTAGAAATGAAGGGTACAATGTTAAAAAAGCTGAGCTCTTGAATATGCTTCTAAGATAGACTCCTAGATTTGTGACATTTTTTCAGCAAAATGTAGAGGTTAATTTTCAGCTAATAATTAAATCTGGGCAAATCAATGACAGGCCTAAATTTATATGAATAAAATTATGAGCCGAATGGATACATGGAACCAGTGGTGTAGTAAGGGTGAGCGGCACCCGGGGCGGTGGTGCCCCTCCCCACCCTCTTCCCTCCCCCCCTGACGTGCATCCCCCCTTCCCTTTCCCAGTACCTTTTTAACTTCTCCGGTGTGAGCAGCATACCTATATCAGGTCGCCCTTTGATACCACTTCCTAGGCGCGGGTCCCAGAAGTGGCGTCATAGAGAGCGCCAATGCCAATGTGGGCCTCAACCTCATGCCGGGGAAGTAAAAAAGGTAAGGAGGAAAGCAAGTGGCGAGTGTACACAGCAAGGAGAGGAGCGGGAGGGGTACTGTTCCCTTAGGAAGACCACACCCAGGGTGGCCACACCCCCCTTACTATGCCACTGCATGGAACAGCATCCCAGTGGAGGTGAAAGAAAAAAAGAAAGTAGAGTATCTGAATTCAAGAAAACATAGGGCAGACACAGAGGATATTTGAGGGAGAGGAAGAGATTATAGAGTTCAGCAGTTGATGCAGATAGTTTGGCTAGCTAGGCTCTATGGCCCTGATTCTATAAAAAAACATCCAAAGTTAGGCACCTAGATTGGAGTACTTAGCTGATTTAGGCACATAACTGACCCCCCCTGTTTAGAAAACCGTAGCGTGGTTTTTAACGCCGGCCACTGCGGTAATAGCTCTGATGCTCATAGAATTCCTATGAACGTCAGGGCTGTTACTGCCGTGGCCGGGGCTCAAAACTAGGCTACGGGTTTGTAAAAGGGGTGGGGGTTGGGGGGTTAATTTATATTTGTCTTAATCAGCACTGATAACTGAATAGCACCATTAAAAACTAATTAAAAAAACAATTTTTAAAAATTAATTATCTGGTAGGCGATTAACTCAGTAGGCACCTACCATTTTGAGCGCCAACTACTAGAGGCATACCTCGACTAAAATGTACTAGAGATTAAAACCACTAGAGGCAGAGGAGTGGGAGGCAGACACCACGGGACCTCTCAGACTGGAACAGCTGACCTCTGAAAGAAGGTGATTGCCAAAGGGAACTGGTTTGATGAACACCCCTCACTATTAACACAAAAGAAGAACTTCCCTCACCTCCCCACCCTAAGGAGTGGAAATATTCCTTAGTCTCAGTTCTAATAACTTTAGGAGGCATGCTGTGACATTGAAGGTCAGTGAGTGGACTTGTTTTCCATTATAGAAAATGGCTTAAAGCAATCATGCAAAGGCCCCTGTTAATTTAAAGGCAGAATGCCTGTGGGATCCTACACTTCTCTCATCCACTGTCGCTAAGATGCAGAAAAGAAAAATTCATCTCATTTCTGGCAACACTAGGAATGTGTCAGTCTCTGGCTGGGGAGAGCTGCAACTATTGTACAGACTTGTACAGGCTTTCACCCTGGAGCTGAGGTAGAAGCCAAGAGCAAAGAGAAGCCGCCAAAACAAGGATAGATAGCGCTGAACCCTTGCTCCACTTCTGCCTGCCAGCCTGGGTTGCTCCTGGCAAATAAGGATCAATAGCAAAACACTTTGGCAGAGCAAGAACCCTTGCCAGGTGCATTGCAGGGCCTCAAAGTCTCCAGACACTATTTTCAAGCCAATCAATTTGGGGTATGACATTCCTCTTTTATACAGTATGTGAATCTTTTTAGCACCAGGAATAAGGACAGGAGATGAAGGAGGAGGAAAAATGCAAACACTCTCGGCCATTCCCCTCTCTCTCTGTCCACACATACATTGTGGCTTTAGTCTGTAACTCGTTACCAGTGGAAGTTAAATCAGAAATCAAGTTTGTAAAATTTTGGAAATGTTAAAAAGCCATCTGCTTCATATATATTTTCTGGAATAATGTTAATTTCATTTTGAGCTTGTAATTTTTCCAGTAGTTTTATTACTTGGCTAATTTTTTGTATTCTACATTGAGTCACCTAGGTGGGACCCTGTGGAATATACCAGTGTAACTTCAGTTCCGATTCCATTCAAATACATTGTTGGCCAAGTAACACATAGTGCAGAAGTAATAAATGACATGGCAGGGAAAAAGCTCCTAGAGGAGAGCAAATCCTTGATGCTCACTCAGGAAAAGTGACTGTTAAATTGGAGAAATACTTCATCAAGTCATTAGATGGATGAGGAGATTTAGGGAAGCAAGAGATATTCTTGAAGCAATAAACCTTTTTCTTAGGAAAGTAAATAAGGATGACTGGTGGACAGCTATTGTGGTTTTCTAAAGAACTAATTGTAACTGTAAGGAGAAAAGGTTGGTGTTTCTTCAATAAGTGAGAGGAGAATGGGATCCAGAGGTGAACATGGGGGATGTGCATTCATTTGAAACAACGTGGGAGAGCTCAACCTTTGGAAATGATCGCCTACAGCACGGTATGGAAGATGTGGAGGGCCATTTTCGATATATCTAAATCTGAGTTTAGACGTTTTGCGGAACACACACACAAAAAAATCCAGTACCAAACAGGCCCATTTTCAAAACTGCAAAATGTCTATCCTGTTCTTTTGAAAATGGATGTGTCTATCTTTTTGAAACAATATCTTAAAAAATGCATCCAAAACAAAAATGCATAGTAAAAGCCATTGGGATATAGGAGGGTCAGCATTCTTACTAGACTGGCCACAGAGCAGTGGGGCATCCTAGAGGGATCTCACATAAAAAGTCCCAGGTGCATATCTAACCTTTGCTCCCTTATATTGTATCCTCTAAAACCCAACCAAAACTCTCTGGACCCAACTGTAGACCTCACCAATAGCTCTTATGTCTGCAGATGACACCTATATGTGGGTATAGTGGTATTAGGAAGGGGTTTGGAAATCTCACAAATTCCACTGTAAGTATGGTGGTTAGAGTGGAGTGTGGTCCTAAATTCCCATCTCTATGGTTGACTACACCTCCCACCAAGCTACTCCAGGAACTTGTTTGCTGCTCTGCTAGGACTGGCCATATCTGAAGCTATCATACAGACAGGTATGTACTATTTCATTCACATCTTTGGGGTGGGTGGGAGGGGGGGGGGTCAGTGACTATTGGGAAAGAGTGTGGGGGAGTCCTGTATTCATCCCTCCAAGGGTCATCTGGTCAGTTTGGGCACCTTTTGGTCACTTATTCATTGTTAAAACAGATCTAGCCCAAAACGTCTAAACCAGGGGTGTCTAACCTGCGGCCCACGGGTCGCATGTGACCCTGTGAAGTATTTTGTGCGGCCCTGGTCGAGGGCGATGCAGTGTTTTCCTCTGCTGCCCCCGGGTGTTTACCTTCTTGCTGGCTCTCTCTTCTGTCTTGCTGCAGCGTTTGTGCGGCCCCAGAAACATTTTTTTTGGCCAATGCGGCCCAGGGAAGCCAAAAGGTTGGACACCCCTGGTTTAAACTGTGCCCTGAACGTATTCTTAAATATTTGATTATGGCAGGAAAACATCCAAATCATGTCTGCCTTAGTCCTGCTCGGACCACACCTCTAACCTTGAGATTTAGATGCACTTTGGACAAACACCATAGAAATTCATCTAGAAAATAGGTTTTGAAAATAACTAATTGGAGGGGTTTGATGAGAAAAATGTCCATCTGCCCATTTATGTTACATTTTGGATGTGTTTGTTTTTTTGAAAATGAGCTCCGAAGATACAAAAAATCACATTCAGTCTGTGATAATCGCAGTTATAAAGGGCTGGATTCAGTAAATGGCACCATAGTTAGGCACACAGGAGGCGACCTATGGTGCTCAATCTTTTTATTCACACAAGACCTGACATATACATGTTTTGGCTTGTAAGGCCTGCCTCAGGGGTCTAATCCTCAATGTGGAGCACTGCATTGCTGTTATCCTCTTATAATGAAACAATTGAAATCATAAATAAACTATGGTGGTTCAAAAGGATGCCTTTTTAAAAAACCAATCAGTTGTGTGTAAGAACAATTCCGTTTCTCCACTGAATCGAAAGAGGATAACAGCAATACAGTGCTCCGCATTGAGGATTAGACCCCTGAGGCAGGCCTTAGGGCTGAAACACATATATGTTGGATGAATAAAAAGACTGCGCACCATAGGTCGCCTCTTTTGTTTTTCTTTGCTCTACTTTGAGGAGGCAGAATCTCCAGTTTGGGTGTACCACAGTTAAGCACAACATAGCCAGTCACCTGGTTATCTGCTGAACAGGATATTCAGTAGGAAATAGTTGGCGATCTCCTGTTGAATGTAAGTGGATAATGGGTTAAATATCTGGCCCACTGTGTTCTTGTACAACATATGATCACATTTCTTATTTTTTTTTAGGAAGAATTATAAATACACTAGTCTCATTATCTTTTTTTTCTTTTTTCTTTGAGGCTATGTCAGGAAAAATCAAACAAATAAAAGTATCCACAGCTGCTCTCAACACACTTGAGGTGGGAAGTCAGCTGTGAAATGCAAAAGGGAACATCTCACTTAAGCAGTATACATTTTCTATGTCTGGTTCTTTTGCCTGGTGTCCTGTCCCCTTCTCAGGAGGTTAGGAATTACATCATTGTTAACAGGGCCTCTAAATTAGATTTTGTTAATTAGCAGCAATAGAGCTGGGCTACAGGATTCAAGGACTTTTTGAGAGTTTGAATGCTTGTGTGTGTTTGTGTGCTCACGCGCGTGCTTAATAGCTGTCCGACTGGTCTGGTGATGATCTACTGTGTAATCCTGGGAATGGGTTTGACATATAATGGAAGTTAGCCTGTTTAGAAAGGCAGGAAGAGACTGAGGGTAAATGGCATAGTTTTTACTGGATTTGGGTTAAGAAGTTAGGCACCAGGAAGATTCATGCTAAACTATTATTCTGCAAAAAAAAAAAAATAAAATCATTGCTTTACAGAGCACCCTTTGCTGAATACTAGCTTAGCAAGTATCTCATGCCCATTGGCTACCTATATCTCACCGAACAACATATAAAATACTCCTACTTGCCTTTAAGATCAAATTTACTCACTCACCAGCATTTCTAGACAAATATCTTATCCCTTATGTTTCACCTCGAGCATTACGATCTAACAGCCAGAATTTATTAACTATTCCATCCATAAGGGAGCTATTTTACGACACTACTCGCAATACTATATTCTCTATCAGAGCCCCCACCCTATGGAACACTCTCCCATTTGATATCAGACTGGAAGAATCTCTGGACAAATTTAAGACCAAACTAATAACTTTCTTATTTAGAACAGACCATATATCTAGCATACACACTCAATGCACAGTAATGAATAAGAACCGCTTTTAAGAAGCGCCATTCCCCCTCCTTTGTTTTCTCCTTCCCCTTTTTAATTTATTTTATCTTGATGTATTTTACACTTTCCTAACCCCTGATCCTTCTGTCTCTGTATGTTTAGGTCTTGTCTATTTAACATATACAGTACACTATATATTTTTAACCTTTTCCTATTGTGTCCCGGATGACGGGACATTCCAAAAATGGCATGGACAGTGGATAAACAGTCTGTATGGACTAATAAAGATCCAGAAACACAAAATATTTGAATTTACAGACTTATGACTTATTTGCATTATGTTTACAATAGCCATAAATGATAACGGTGAATAATACAAAACTTTGCTAAAATAATTACGATTGGAACCAACGTAACGTAAAATTTATTACGATAGGAAAAGGTTAAGAATTGTTTGTCCTTTTTGGAAACTTGCTGAAACCTGGTGTAAATGTTGGCAGTTGGGCACATATATGACCCTATTCTATAACATCGTAACTAAATCCTGGGAACACCCCAACCTGCCCATGCCCCTCCCCAGCCACACCTCCTTATGAATTGGACACTATAAAATTTAGGTGCATATTTTATAGAATAAGGCACAGGCAGATCAACATGAGTACCAATTAACACCAAGTATTGATTGTTAACAGCTCATTAACTAATTAGTTTGTAAGCAAATCTGGGACCTGCACCCAAATTTAGGTGACTCGTATAGAATCCAGAGGTTTGTGATCTTCGACAAGTCACATTATCTTCTGTTGTCTCAGGTATCTACTTGGATTGTAAGTTCTTCATAGCAGATACCTGTTCTTTTCAGTTTGTTCTTGTCCCTTTTTGTAATGGACATCCAAAATTCAGGATTGAAATGCATTCTTTTTGCAGATGATAATATTCAATTTGTGTTAGCCCATACCACCCAAAATCTTGATATCCAGGGACAGTGTAACTATTATTTGGTAATATCAATGAAAGGACTAAATTCCGTAAACTCTTACTAAGCCCAGAGAAATGTGAAGACATCTGGTTACCTCGGGGCTCTCAAAATCTCTTTTCCTGACCAACCTTTTTAAAAATATCTGCATGCTCATTAGGAGTTTCTTAAACAACTCACTCTCTGTCCTCCCTCGTATTTCTTTCATGGTCAAAACATTCTTCCATGCACTTAGGATGATCAAATCCTTTAGGCCTCAAAAACCACAGCTCCATGATGCTTTATAATGATGGCACTAGATTTTGAGCGCAAACAAGAATGAAATCAAATGATTGCTTTTTGAAGAAACGATGAAGGCAAGAAGTGAACTGAAGAACTTAAAGAGCACTGGCATCATACACTCATGAGGAAGCCCAATGTATTTGGATGAAATGGGTCCTATGGAGCCTTCTAAAAAGATAAGTGCTTTTTATAAATGAACTCCTTTTTGTGAGATCCTTATGCTACATTTAACATAGCATTTTGAATGAGATGCATGTTCATTTGATTGGGGGGGGGGGGGGGGAGGGAGTATATCTTTTGTTTTGGCATTATTCCTGATGGCAATGATGGATGGGAAGAGAATTTTTATCTTTTGTATAGATGCTGATTGATTTTAAGTGCTTGGTTGATTATCATTATTTGAATATAAATTGTATTGCACTTTTTGTTGGCATTAAAAACTAAATAAAGTTTTAAAAAAATCACAATTTCCACATGATTTATGCCAAAAATAATGGAGGTTTTTTTTTTTTAAAGACCAGCGCTAAGACTAGGAACCATTGAAATAGACAAAAATTCAATAAATGATTCTGGTTTTTGAAGTCTGTTCCCTTCAATATAACATTTTATTTTCCATTGGATATAGACCTTATGTTGGTTGAAGTAAATTTTAAATGCTCTATTTTGTTCTTTAAACAACAATGAATATTACTTTCAGTAGTTTCCTTCCCAGCAACTGGGGCTACTGTTGCCTTTCCTGCCAGTCTCAGGACAGATTATGCACCTACATCTACAAGTGGATGAGTAGTCTCTAGGTCCATTTGCCATACATGGTTTTACATGAGGTGGAAGCAGAGAAGAAAGAAGTAAATTAAGTTTGCTTCCCATTTCAAAATCTCCCATAATTGTCTAAGAAACATGCTTTAACAGGTTCATTGGTCACTTGGATTTTTCGCTCAGCCCATCATATCACAATGAGTTCAATGCATTTTACAGAGTTTAACGATGCGAACTACAGTCCTTCCTTCACCCAAACCCCCCCCCAACATTCCTCCAAGCACATTTGAAAGAAGGCAACTTTATTGAGCTGCTTGCATCCTATTATTTGTTATAAGATATGGCATGAAGACACTAGAGTGTGAAGTTGTGATGTGGGTTTTGAACAGGATCACACTTCATTGCCACTTACGCACCATGGATTTTAGCCTCCTAAGTGGGTCCCTCCTCTGAGCAGGAAATTTGATCAAGTCATTTTTATTGGCTATTACCTTTGATATAAACCAGAGATGCCAAGAGTGGACTTTCCCAAAGAGTGAGATTTATTGGCAATGTTTCTGAAGTATAACCCTAGAAAGACCAAAGTGTCAAAAAGGCTTCTTCTGCCAGTGCCTTAATTCAACCTTGTTCATGGCAACACGTATTAGTTGGTAGGACACATAGCAACAGATAAGAAAATGATACAATTCAGTCAGTGGGCTTAATTATTTTAAATCTCTGAACACACATATGTGTTTGTGTATATCTGTGTTGTTAGAATGTTTGTATGTGTGCATGTAGTACCTGTGTTTGTGGGGGCTCAATGTATCTGTGAGGATGGGTGTGTATCTATGTTATATGTATACATAAAAAAGAGTCTGTTAAGAATCAATACAAATGTACAATAAACTCACAAAATTTCAAATGTTTAAAATTTAATATACTTATATTTATAAAATAATTAACATACTACAATCATTATTACTACTCATACATACATCCAGTGCTCATAGAACATAAGAACATAAGAATTGCCGCTGCTGGGTCAGACCAGTGGTCCATCGTGCCCAGCACTCCGCTCCTATGGTGGCCCTTAGGTCAAAGACAAGTGCCCTAACTGAGTCTAGCCTTACCTCCGTACGTTTTGGTTTAGCAGAAACTTGCCTAATTTTGTCTTGAATCCCTGGAGGATGTTTTCCCCTATAATAGCCTCTGGAAGAGCGTTCCAAATTTCTACCACTCTCTGGGTGAAGAAGAACTTCCTTACGTTTGTATGGAATCTATCCCCTTTTAACTTTAGAGAGTGCCCTCTCGTTCTCTCTACCTTGGAGAGGGTGAACAACCTGTCTTTATCTACTAGGTCTTTTCCCTTCATTATCTTGAATGTTTTGATCATGTCCCCTCTCAGTCTCCTCTTTTCAAGGAAGAAGAGGCCTAGTTTCTCTAATCTCTCACTGTATGGCAACTCCTCCAGCCCCTTAACCATTTTAGTCGCTCTTCTCTGGACCCTTTCAAGTAGTATTATGTCCTTCTTCATGTACGGCGACCAGTACTGGACGCAGTATTCCAGGTGGGGGCGTAACATGGCCCGGTACAGCAGTATGATAACCTTCTCCAATCTGTTTGTGATCCCCTTCTTAATCATTCCTAACATTCTGTTCACCCTTTTCGCTGCCACAGCGCATTGCGCGGACGGCTTCATTGACTTGTCTACCAGTACTCCCAAGTCTCTTTCATGGGGGGTCTCTCCGAGTACTACACCGGACATCCTGTATTCGTGTATAAGATTTTTGTTACTGACATACATCACCTTACACTTATCCACGTTAAACCTCATTTGCCATGTCGCAGCCCATTTCTCGAGTGTGTTTATGTCACGTTGAAGGTCTTCGCAATCCTTAAGTGTCATCACTACTCTGAATAACTTTACATTACATTACATTACATTAGGGATTTCTATTCCGCCATTACCTTGCGGTTCAAGGCGGATTACAAAAGGTTAAATGTCTTATAGGACTGTTATTGAATGTGTGGGACACATGGGATGCAGTCCTCTGTTTAGAGGAAAATCAGTCAGGATGCTGGGGTAGGGTTTGGTCCAGAGATTGACTTCAGGAGATCGTAGCTCTTGTATGGGT
This sequence comes from Geotrypetes seraphini, assembly GCF_902459505.1. Lineage (NCBI taxonomy): Eukaryota > Metazoa > Chordata > Amphibia > Gymnophiona > Dermophiidae > Geotrypetes > Geotrypetes seraphini. The sequence continues at coordinate 40,348,002 of NC_047096.1, forward strand.
GAGAAATAAAGTTCTGTAGAGTTAAAAAAAAACAAACAAAAAAAAAAAAAAACAAAAGGTTAATTTAAAAACAGAGTTACAATGATTAGCTAGAGAGGTAGGTTGTAGATCTTATAGACATTTAGCGGGTTGTTGAGGGTGAGGTGGTTTGTAGTAGAGTTGATAGGTGGTCAAAGTGGAGGTTCTTTTGTTATTAATTAGTGCAGTAATGGGTAGATCGAGCGTCAGTTTTAGTGTTACTAAGAGGTCGTGATGTTATTGCTGCTTCAGGAATTTCTTGAAAAGTGTGGTCTTTATTTCCTTTCTGAATGTCCTATAGTCTGGGGTGGTCATCAGAAGGTTGGAGATTTGGTTGTCCAGTCTTGCGGCTTGAGTGGCTAGTAGGCCGTCGTGTAGTCTTGTTCTTTTTACTTCCTTGATTGGGGGGGGGGGGGTATGAATGGGGAGTGCGTTTTTCTGTGTCTGGTAGTGGGTGCTTGGATGAGGCGATTGTTCAAGTATGATGGGCTGTCTCCGTGTAGGATTTTAAATAATATGCAGTAGAATTTGAATTGGATTCTTTCTTGGATTGGAAGCCAATGTGAGTTGATGAAGGCATCCGTAATGTGGTCATGTTTTTTCAATGAGTAGATGAGTCTCAAAGCTGTATTTTGGATTGTTTGGAGTTGTCTAATCGTAGTTGCAGGGCAAGGAAGGAAGAGGATGTTGCAGTAGTCCAATATACCCAGTATTAGAGATTGTACTATAAGTTGAAATTGTGTTCTTTCAAAGAATTTTCGGACTTGTCTCAGGTTTCTCATGATTGCGAATGATTTCTGAATTGTTTTATTTATTTGCGGTTGCATAGTGCAGCATCTGTCTATGGTCATGCCAAGTAGTTTTATGGTGGTTTGGATGGGATATTTGATTGCGTTTATCTCTAAGTTGGTTGTGGTTTGGATCTTGTCATTTTCGAGAAGGATGAATTTGGTTTTGTCTTGGTTGAGTTTAAGTTTGTGATTTTTCATCCAGGTTGTGACTGTTTCAAGTGTTTGGTGAAGTTTGTCTGTCATGGTAGGTTTGGAATGATCGTATGGGATGATCATTCCAAACCTACCATGACAGACAAACTTCACCAAACACTTGAAACAGTCACAACCTGGATGAACTTTGTATCATCTGCAAATTTATCACCTCGCTCGTCATACCAATTTCCAGGTCATTTATAAATATGTTGAAGAGCACGGGTCCAAGCACCGAACCCTACGGCACTCCACTCGTGATGCTTTTCCAGTCCAAGTATTGTCCATTTAGCCCCACTCTCTGTTTCCTATCTGCCAACCAGTTTTTAATCCATGTGAGTATTTCACCCTCGATTCCATGGCTCACAATTTTTCAAAGTAGTCGTTCATGCAGGACCTTGTTGAACGTCTTCTGAAAATCCAGATATACAATGTCTACCAGGTCACCCTTGTCTATCTGCCTGTTTACTCCCTCAAAGAAGTGCAGCAAGTTCATCAAGCAAGATCTTCCTTTGCTGAAGCTGTGCTGGCTGGTCCTCATCAGATTGTATCTGTCAAGGTGATCAATGATGCTGTCCTTTATCAGTGCCTCTACCATCTTTCCTGGTACCGAGGTCAGACTCACCGGTCTTTAGTTTCCTGGATCTCCCCTCGAACCTTTTTTGAAGATCGGCGTAACATTCGCCACTTTTCAGTCTTCCAGAATCCTTCCTGATTTGATCAACAGATTGGCTATTAGTTGGAGCAGTTCAGCTTTAACCCCTTTCAGTTTCTTGATTACCCTCAGATGGATGCCGTCTGGTCCCAGGGATTTATTGCTTTTATGCCTATCAATCTGCCTTAATATCTCTTCTAGACTGACCGTCAACTCTGTCAGTTTCTTGTCTTTGTTTTCTGCCTTGAATTCCAGTTCAAAAGATATTATAGTCTTAAATGCTGTATAATCCTCTGATGTTGTGTTGATGACAAAAATAGCATTTTTTTCTGTTAATCAGTTCTATCAACTGTCTTCACGAGAATCAAGAACATGGAAAGTCTCTCAAATTCTCTCTCAACATCAGTCTGTGTTTTGCTAAACAGCGTCTTCAGGAGTAGAAAACCAAACAGGAGATTCTCAAGAACAACCTTCCTATAACATCAGATTAACTTCAATTAGTCAAATCTAGTTCAAATCTTTTAAAATATATTTAGAATACATTTGATTTAACCAAATATCATCATCATCATCATCATCATCATAAGAACATAAGAACATAAGCAGTGCCTCCACCGGGTCAGACCATAGGTCCATCCTGCCCGGCAGTCCGCTCCCGCGGCGGCCCAAACAGGTCACGACCTGTCTGAATCACCAGAAGGGGCTCCCTTGCCACCTTGGTTTCTCATTGAAGTCCTATCTTCCCATCGAAGTCCTAACCTTCCGGTCTTGCACATGCACGACCTGGTTGGGTTTCTATACTTATTACCTGGTTAGCTTTCTATACTTGTGTTACATCCCAGCTCCTCCCTCAGTATCCCACGATCCCTTTATCCCTCAGGAATCCGTCCAATCCCTGTTTGAATCCCTGTACCGTACTCTGCCTGATCACTTCCTCCGGTAGCGCATTCCAAGTGTCCATGACCCTTTGGGTGAAAAAAAAACTTCCTTGCATTTGTTTTGAACCTATCTCCCTTCAGTTTCTCCGAATGTCCCCTCGTACTTGTTGTCCCCTTCAGTCTGAAGAATCTGTCCCTATCCACCCTCTCTATGCCCCTCATGATCTTGAAGGTCTCTATCATATCTCCCCTGAGCCTCCTTTTTTCCAGAGAGAAGAGCCCCAGCCTATCCAACCTCTCGGCGTATGGGCAGTGTTCCAGCCCTTTTACCAGTTTCGTTGCTCTCCTTTGGACTCTCTCAAGTACCGCCATGTCCTTCTTGAGGTGCGGCAACCAATACTGAATGCAGTATTCCAGTTGTGGACGCACCATCGCTCGATACAATGGCATGATGACTTCCCGCGTCCTGGTTGTTATGCCCCTCTTTATGATGCCCAGCATCCTGTTGGCTTTTTTCGAGGCTGCTGCGCACTGTGCAGATGGCTTCAGTGATGCATCCACCAGCACACCCAAGTCTCTCTCAAGTCTGCTGTCTCCCAACAATGCCCCCCTCAATTTGTAGTTGAACAACGGGTTATTTTTCCCTATATGCATGACCTTGCATTTTTTCACGTTAAAGCGCATTTGCCATTTGTTTGCCCAGTCTTCCAGCTTGTCCAGGTCCCTTTGCAGGTCCTCACACTCCTCCCTGGACCTAACTCTGCCGCACAGTTTGGTATCGTCTGCAAATTTTATAACCTCGCACTTTGCCTCCTTTTCCAGGTCATTGATAAATATGTTGAAGAGTAACGGCCCCAGCACCGATCCCTGTGGCACACCGCTTGTGACTCCCCGCCAGTCAGAATATTGGCCCTTCACTCCGACCCTCTGCAGTCTACCCGACAACCAGTGCTTGATCCATCTGTGCACATCCCCTCCCACCCCGTGGTTCCACAGCTTCCTAAGCAGCCTTTCATGTGGCACCTTGTCAAAAGCCTTTTGAAAATCGAGGTAAATGATGTCTATGGGTTCCCCATTGTCCACCCGACTGCTTATTCCCTCAAAGAAGTACAGAAGGTTCGTTAGGCACGACCTTCCCTTACAGAATCCGTGCTGGCTTGTTCTCAGTAGGCCATTCCTCTCGATGTGCTCGCAAATGCCGTCCTTGATCATAGCTTCCACCATCTTCCCTATAATTGAAGTCAGGCTCACCGGCCTGTAGTTCCCGGGGTCACCCCTCGATCCCTTCTTGAAGATAGGTGTGACATTCGCCAATTTCCAGTCCTCTGGTACCTCACCAGTTTTCAAGGATAGGTTGCAAACATGCTGGATTGTGCCCGCTATTTCTTGTCTTAGTTCCTTCAGAACCCTTGGGTGGATCCCGTCCGGGCCCGGTGATTTACCGCATTTTAACCTGTCTATCTGTTTGAGCACATCCTCCTTACTTACCTCTATGTGCTCCAATTTTTTGGCCTGTTCCCCACTCATGAGCTCCTCTGAGTCCGGTTTATTATTCTATACTGCCATTACCCAAGAGTTCTAGGCAGATTACAGCATAAGAAATTGAACAATCAGCGAAGTACATACATATCATAAGATTAAAAAAAACCAAGATTAAAATGGTAAAATAATTACAATGTTAAAAAGTCCTAATTATGTGATAAATTTGTCAAACAAAGCAGACTTTACTAATTTTCGAAAAGAACAGTAAGACATGGCTTGATGAAGACATTCACTGAGCCAGCCTTGAAGTTTGCCTGCCTGAAATGCTAAGGTCCTTTCAAAAAAGGTCTTATATCTAACACCATTTGGCTTAGATTAGGTAAATAAGTTAGAGCTTCTCATAATCCTTGATGGTCTATAAAAGTCAAAGTGAGGGAACAAATAAATTGGAGACTCTCCTGAAATCAGCTTAAAACAAATACAAGAAAACTTAAATAGTATTCTTGCTTCCAACGCTAGCCAACGCAATAATCAATAATATGGACTAATGTAGTCGTTTTTCTTCAGACCAAATATCCAAGTATTGGCACTTGGATGTTTTTGAGAAATGTTCGTCCAAGTGCCGACTTAGGACAGTTTTTAGATGTTTTTCTCTTTCGATTATGAGCCCCTTAGTGAACAGAGGTATACTTGCAATTGGTCTGTAATTAGATGTAGTTGCAATTGATACTTTCTGGTCTTTAAGAATGGAGGTAATCAGGATTTGACTAAGATTAACAGGGAATATTCCATTTATCAATGAAAGCGTAGTCCATTTGAACAAATCAGCTTTAAAAGTATATGGAGCAGTTTCCATTATAATAGAAGGACAGCCATCCAGTAAGCAATTCGAGTTAACAAGTTTAAATGATCATATACATTATGAACCACATAAAGACTGCAGCAGACAAAGCGGGTTGTAAAACCCAAATTTTTTTTTTATTTTGTAAATCTTTATTGACATTTCAAACTTTTATAATGTATACAATTGAAGAAACTGTATGAAAATACATTATTATCATCACAATTATTACATTAAACAAATTTTTATCCCCTTCTTATCCTAGTTATAAACAATAATATATATTATGCTATCAATATAATAAAAAATTAATTTTATTCTTCCAAATAAATATCCCACCCTCCCTGGGAATCAATGAAAAAAGGAGAAACATAATTTTAATTATAACGTAATAAAATTAGTCAATGGACCCCATACCTCATTAAAGAACTTGCTAGATGGCAAAACCCAAATTAATACAAACCTCCTCATTTAGATAACAAATGTTTCTACACCTGATGTTACCACTGATTGGGGATTGAAGAACATCCTATGATTCCAATCATTTATTTCATACTTAAAATACATAAATCACTTACTCAGCCCCCTGGTGTCCTATAGTCTATAGTCGGGGTTCATCATTTCATCCTTTATCCCAGTTTTTGGATTATTATTTACAACCTTTGATACAAAGGTCCCCATCTAATATCAGGGATTCGACCCATTTAATTCAACGGTTACAACAAAGGCCAATTCTGAGCTCTGCCATATCATTAGATGTTAAAGCATTATATACTAACATCCCACAAGAATGAGCAAAATAATTGAAGGTGGAATATTTGGATGGTTTACAGTTACCATATAACAAGACAGTTTTTTTTTGAAGGAGTTGTTGAGATTGATACTTGACTGTAATTATTTTTCTTTGAAGGATCACTTTTACCTTCCGATGAAGAGGGTTGCCATGGGAGCAACAGTGGTGCCCTCAATAGTCTGCTTATATACAGTATGGATACATTTGAACAGAATTTTGTACACAATTCTTATTTTAGTCATGGCTTAGCATTGTGGAAACGCTTTATTGGTGATGCTCTTTTAATTTGGTCAGGAACTGAACTTGAATTACATCAGTTTTTGCAATATCTTGACAACTGTGATAATAACATATCTTTTGATTCATCAATGTCCACACAGTCCATAAATCGTTTAGATATCCAGGTAAATTTTGAACCGGGACATTTTTCTACTACTATCTATCGCAAACCAACTGACCGGAACACCATTCTACATTATAATAGTTACCATCCTAAAAGTTTGAGATAATGTTCCAGTTGGGCAATTTCTGAGAGTTAAAAGGTTATTTGCTTCAAGGAGTGAGTTTCTCAAGCACGCAGATCACAAGAGAATTAGGTTTGAACAACGTGGTTATCCTAGCAATGCATTTAAAAGAGCCTATAATGCTAATAGGGATTGGCTTCTCGTACAATCACAAAGTGATAAATCTGGTGATCAAAGTATGGTGTATATTTTACATTACAGTAAACCCTAGATTTAACAGACTGCTCGGGGGGGGGGGAGGGGTGTCCGTTAAAGTTTCAAGTTTCAAGTTTATTTAAATTTGATAAATCGCTTATTACATACTAAACGAGTAACATTGAAAATATATGGTATACAACATTAAAATGTTTGGTATACAACATTAAAAGAGGGGTAAACAACAGACTGACAATACAGATGAACTGAAATACATTAGGGGAAGGACAAAGGAGGGCAAAAGTTACAAAATACTGTTTTCATAATGAAAAGAGAGAGAGGAGTAAATTCTCTATTAGTACGTTTAACTTAGGCGTGCTTTGGACGTCCGGTAAACGTAAATACCAATTAACTATATTTAGGCGTGAGATAGACGTGCGCAAAATAGACGTCCCTCGTCGCGCAAAATAGACGTGCGCAAAATAGACGCAGGTTTCTGAAACGTCTCCAATGGACCCGTGATAGACGTGAGTACGGGTTTTTTTTTTCTTATTTGTTTTTTTTTTTAATTATACTTTATATATACTCTTTATTATCACACATTCAAGCATTGATAAGTATAGGATGATGAAAAACATAACTAAAACACAGTATCAGAATTGTACAGTTTACCATTAATACAAGGAAAAAAAATATGTTATGTTTCAAAGGAAAACTAGAAAATGAAACGTACTGAGTGGGTGTTGAACTTACATTATCAGTATGGAAGGTGGGAACCGGTAGATGTGTGCTACACAGAAAGCTGTACAGGAATGTCATACTCACCTCCTATTAGAAGTGGAAAGGATAGGACTTTGAACACCATATAGACTTTTTATAAACTTCGTTTAACTTCCACAAAGACTGGCAGGAAAGGCACCCTAAGTCATCCAATAAGCTTTCTCTCCATTTCCTAGAGACATTATTTCAGAGAGGATAGTTTAGAAGTGATATCTTGCTCGAAAGAACACTCTCCTGGTCTTAAAACATTGCAACAATCAGCTCATTCTTCACAACAAGAAACAGAATCAAAACACAGATTAAACCTGAATGTGGCTTCCAGTTCACAGGAAGAGGAAGTAGCAAGCAGCACAATGCTGATCTCATTGTGACATCATCAAGGTGCACCTGGAAGGTAGATATGCCACAAGTAAAAGACAAGTCGGGAGTTGAACTCACAACCTACAGATGATCGATATAGTGCTTTTACTCACTGACCTACACCTGTGTCTCTGGTTCCCCTGTCATAGCATACCTTAGTGATGTGCTAAAGTATACTCTACTTAGCTATCATATCACAGTCAGTTGAGGCAAAAGACTGTTAGCTCAATGGTGTAAAGCACTGTTGTCACGGATGCAACACCCATATTCTTAAGTATGGTTCAATAAATGTAATACAGAGTCAAAATTATGCTGTTTATTTTATCAAACCCAAGCTCAACTTTGTAATGTATTGTGTATAGTCTCGCTAATGTGTTTATGATGAAAATGAGATGCGATAGGTGTATATCCTATATAATAAAACCCTAGCCACGCATGCACACATACCTGCGTGCTTCTGTGATCTCTGCTCTGTGATCAGTAGGTCTGTGGCCAGCAGGAGTGCAGATGCAGCAGCCAGGCGACTCCCCCCTCCCGCCCTCACTCACCACCAAAACCACCACCGCCAAAGCCTCCTCCTACTGCCCAGCCGGGAGGAGGGCTCCGAGTCGCTGAAGACTGTCCCAGATCAGCTTACACGGTCCCTAAAAAATGAACCTTTTCATCTGAGGCGCGAGGCTGCGGTGACCTTCCGCCCCGGCTCACTAAGGTTTCGTCTTAAGAAATTCAAATGCGTTGTTGAAAACGCAAGTGACTATTCTCTGTCATCCTAGACACCCCTGCAATACCCCAACAACACACTCCTGCAGCATAAACCCCTCATGTTATAATCAAGTAAAAGACAAGCTGGGAGTTGAACTCACAACCTATGGATACCTATGGTACAGCGCGTTTTATTCACTGAGCTACTGAGCTACTTAACTCTAGCCCTAACCCTAACCATAAAGTAGCGTCTGACGTCATAGCTTGTACATAAAGCCATTTCTGGAGACTCCCATTCCCAAATCCCCAACATAGCTCAGTGCTTAAAAGCACTACATTTATCTTCCAAAGGTCAGGGGTTCAAGTCCTGACTAAGGTTACCAAAGACATAATATTCTTTTTTTTTTCCACCCACTCAAACATGCATAGCTAAGCTAAACTTGTCATTGTGTTTGGGGGAGGTGAAATTTCATTAGGTTTACATGGTAAGTTTCGAAGCGTTCTGCTATACTTTTTTGTATAACAGCGATATCGGCGTGGTTTAGGATGTAATCAACAGTGTTGATGTAGCGCAGAGCGGCCGCTGCAAGCACGCCCAAGCGGCACAAAAACGTCATCGCGTTTTTTTTGCGTTGTGATGTCATAGAATCACCCGTTCTTCATACGCAGTTATTTCTCCTAAAATGGCTGCCAGGAGACAGCCAAATTTCTCTACTGAGGACTCCAGGCTGCTGGCCAGGCTCTTCTTGGTAAATGAGCACCACTATTTTAGAGTGGCAGGCCATCGCAGGTCATACCTGCAGTTCAGGAACTCCTGGACCCGCCTGACCCGGCGGTATAACAGAAGAGCCTCATGTCCCAGGGAAGTAAGTATTCCAAGTCAGGCCCTCACAAATAATCATGTCAAATGTAATGATGATGGAAACCTGTCTCTATCAAATTGTCATGTTTTTCTGGGTAAATCTTGATTCCTTTTAAAAACTACAATTGTGCATAATAAATCTTTTACATTGAATACTGAAATTAAAGCACATCCCAAAGGAGCAGTAGTAGGATTTCAAATGACAAATTCAGCTCCTAGAAGGCATCTATTCCATTCACAACATGCACACAACTAATTTTTGGGTCAAAAGCTTCGCATTTGTAATAGAAACATCTTGAAATCAACTTTGCCAAAGGAAAACAAATACCTTCACCTTTCCTGTATCAATCTGCTGGTCTAGGGAGATAGTGGCATGACGTTTAAAGTGACAGCGTCAGTACCCTGACGTCAGGGGTTTCAAGCCACGCTGCTCCTTCTGACCAAACTATTTTATTGCCCCTGCTGCATGATTGTAAGCTCACCAGGACATGCTGTAATGTGGGGCAGTGCTGATGGGCTACAGTCTCAGCACCCTGGGGTTGTGAGTTCAATCCCACACTCCTCCTTGTGATGCTGCCCATGTCACCTCAACCCCCTCCCCCCCCCCCCCCCCCACTGTCCCAGGTACAGTAGAGAGATAGCGATGCCTCCAGCACAGAAAGGGGAAAATGCTGGAGTACCTGAATACATTCATGTAAAACATGTGGCAGAAGGGGATGGAGGCAGGCAGCAAAGCGGATAGGGGCTCTTGGAGGGCAGTATACTCCATTTTTATGTGCTTATAGAGGTCAATACTTAAGTAAACATGTTATGCCACAGTGTTAGATGGCACTCATCATATCCCTCCCTCTCTGTTCTTTCTCTCTCTCTCTATTATCCAGGTTGAGGATCTCAGGAAAAGGGGGCGGCTGCTGAGGCGCCAGGAGCAGGCCTTCCTTGAGGGGGTGAGGGAGGAATTGGGCGCTGAAGCCGGTGAGTAATGAGTCCAGCGTGTGTTTCTTTGTGATCAGCCTACCAGAATAAATAGATGAAAATGCTTGAGTAGCTGTAAACCATTCTTAATCATAAAATCTGCAGTAAAGCTGCTATTGTGATATCATGTCACAATGGCGTTATGGTGTTCTACTTGCCTCACTTACTTACGCTACATTTTGATGTTTACAGTGGAGTAGGTGCTTTGCATCCTGTTATTAGCATTTGAAGAAAATAATGTAGTAAAGACTGTCATGTTCAAAAGTGTTGTGGACATATCTGACTGGATCCTATTTCTCTCTTGTCAAGCAGCAGCGCAGGCACCCCCTCAGGAAGCCCCGCAAATAATGGAGGGAGCCCCACCCTGGTCCTCAGCGGAGGAGATGGAGGAGGAGGAGGAGGAGGAGGAAGAGGCCTGGCAGTCCTCAGGACCACCCACACCGCCTGCCCCACCACTGCCCCCTGGACCTCCACCACTGCCCCCTGGACCTCCACCGCCTGCCCCACCACTGCCCCCTGGCCTGCCTGCCCCACCACTGCCCCCTGGACCCCCACCGCCTGCCCCACCACTACCTCCAGGACCACCACCACCATCCCCTGTTGGACCTTCCCCTTCCCCCACCCATAGCCCTTCCCCTCACTCTCCTGCCCTTCCTGTTCCCATCCCACCCCCTTTCCTTGCTGTTCCCCCCCAGGAGCAGCCCGACCAGCCTCAGGAGGGGGCAGGCAGGGAGATGGAGGCCTACTCTTCCATCTTGGAAGAGGTGCAGGTATTGAGAGGGTGTGTTGACAGGATGGAACATGCCCTCTTGCGGCTGGTTGCCGAAAGAAGGCATGGTGCCAGCAGCCATACACCCTCTCAATAACTGCACCTCTTCCGCCCCCCTTGCCTGAGGTAGCTCAAGCTGCTCTTGGGGGCACCCACCCTCTTTCCCTGCGTTATGTGTTATGTAAATAGTTATATTTTTCTAAAGTTTACATTTTAAAAAAATTTTTCTATTGTAATAAAAAAATATTTTATAGTTTAAACTTTCCTGTGTGGTTTTAACCTTGTAGCATCAGCAGTTTAGTGGACAGAGTCCAATGTAGATAGGGGTTCAGGAGGGACTGCTGAATGGGCCCTTTTCAATATAACAAGGTGACATATAGAAAGTTTGACAATCTTTATTGGGGTCTGTCTATTACCTGTTAGCCACTTATTCTTATTCTATTACCTGTTAGCCACTCTGATGTCAAATCATTGCAGAATCTAGGAAAAAAGTAAGTGAATGCAAGGGTATATGCAACTGTAGGTAGATGACGACATCTCAGCTATGATGTGCAAAATAAGGCAGTCCCTGTTCCAAAGTAAATGGCTACATCAGGAAGAGAATATAAGTCACTGTGGTAGATTTGTTGTTAAGGAATAGGGTTACTGCTACTAAGAGTTGGCTCCACACCAGGAGAATCCAAATGAGACATGTGGGTTTTTCTTCCTTTCACGGAAGGTGATGGAAGTAAAGGCCACATACCTCAATCTATCCTCCTGGTTCTTGAGCTGCACTATTTTGGTTAAGCAGGTGTGGAAACCACAAAGATGCTCACAGCTGCACTGCTCTCAGTAATACAAAACTCCATCTGACAATACTGCAGTTGCCTGTCTAAGACACCTGAAAACAGAAAAGAGGAGAAGCTGGTTTACACAAGGTTCACAAACAGGGGGTTCAACCCCCAAGGTCCATATCTGTCCTCCCTTCCCTGAAGCAATGTGTTAACCTCATTTATGTTGAGCTGCTTAGATGTCACCGTGGTAGAGTTGTTAAAGCAATAGCCTTAACTCGCTGATGGTGTGGGTTAATATCACCTGTAATCCTCCACTGCTACTGTTTAGAACTCATGTGAGGGAATAGACTAACTGAAAACAAAAAGTTTGTGTGCATATAACAGCAGGAATGCGTGCCATGGTGTTCTATGAGGCCAACATTATCAATTTACTATTGTTCCTGAAAGTCATCAAGGATACCTGTGTGAAGAGAACAATAGAAGTGTGAAACATTTATTTCACTCATCAGAAGAGTGACTCAAGTGAAGAATAGTAGAGTATCATTCTCACCTACAACTGTTTGGCTAGGTGCAAGCTGGTGTGCTGAGCTGATGAGCATAGTTAACCTGAAATGAAGAATAGAGAGAAACTGTTAACAAAGACCTATGTCTCCAAAATGAAACACTGAAGTTGTGGCAGAACACACACCTAGAAGTAACAGAGGTGCTAACATACCTTTAGACTCCTTATTAAAAATGGCAGCCATTAGCCACTCATTAGGAATTTTCCACCTGAACCATGTACACTGATTGGATGTCCACTGAATGGCAGTGTTTCCCCCCCCCCCCCCAACACACCCAACCTATTCTTATCAATGAGTTAGTACACAGAACCATTCCTCACCTGATTTTAACTTGCCTGTAATTTGATTCTACAAAGAATTAACTTTAGCTCTATGAGTAAACCCTCTCAGATGTATGAACACATCCATTTTACTTACATATCCATATTTCTACCAGCAAAATATCTACCAGCATGATCTTTATCAGTCTTCTGAGTCATTTTTGTCAGCCCTGTGGAATGGAGAGTAAGAGATATCAGAAATAAAATAACTATTATAAACAATTGCACACAATGAAAGCCCATAAAGAGAAGTCAGTTTTTGCTGGTTGGTTTCTTTAGTTCTATCATAAGGACACCTAAGTAGCTTACAAAATATCATTCTCACCTGGACTTACTATCTGAGCTGCTTCTAGAAAAGATAAAACAACATATTAGAATGACATGTAGCTTGTTAATGGCTCTGTGGAATAGAGAGAAATGGGAGGCAGAGATAGGAAAAAAAAAGTAAAAGACTAAGACAGAGTAAAGTCTCAAACATCTGCATAAGGAATAGGACAGAATAGAAAAGAAGCACTGCTCACCTGGACCTTCTTATACCCATGCACGCCTAATTAGCGTCTGACGTCAGTAGGACGGGAAAAGTTTCTCAATGCCTATTGGGCACCGTTCGGGTGCGGTTCCTTGGCCCGCTTCCTAACCACGCCTATCACATCTCATTGGCTATCCTGTGGGGGTGTGTTTGATCGTGTTCTACAAGTAGCCTGAAATTATATCTTCACCTTACAACATGGCTCCAAAACAGAAATCGAATTTCTTGCATGGAGAGTTGCAGATATGGAAAATGGAAGTGGGGCAGACCATGACATTATGAAAGCAGGGAGAGTGGTGGGTGTAGGCATCTGTGTGTAACCTGGCTTGGCCCCTTCTTTTCCCTAACAATTGATTCCCCTCCACACTTAACACAAAACCTAAGTCCTCCCTCAACAATCCCTCACACCAACACCCAGAAAAATCCATAAACTAAAGAAATACAGATAATGGGGGTGGGGAGGAGTGTCAAAGGCAGAAGGGAGTATAAAGGAGAAAAGGCAAGTCATAGCACAAAGTTTCATCATTGAGGAAACGGAACACCACAAACACCAACTCACATGAGGGGGTCTTACATAGGAAAAATGGCTGTGTCAAAGCTTTCTATATACTAAGCACGCCTAATTAGCGGATGACGTCATAGGAATCGTTAGGATTCAAATCTAATTGGATGTGCTTTGGATGTGGTTTTCCAATATACAGCTGTAGTGACGTTGTAGTCATTTCCTTCACATCTCTAAGCTCTATGTTCTAAACAAAGTTACCTCTATAGCTCTATGCCTTAAGGCATTGCTTTTTCATCGTCCATACATCAGGGGGTTCAAGTCTTGAGTAAGGTTAGCAAATAGGTTATATTCATTTCTCAGCCAGGATACCTGGTAACTCTTTAGCCTTGCCTTTACATATCAATATTTTGCTTCAGCTTTTATTATGTGCAGCCCATTGTCTAATAGTTAATGCAACCTGTTCTCTCTCATGCTGAACACCCTCCCCCCACCAAAAACATCCCCCCCTAACTGGATCATTCTTCAACACCTGTCCAAGCCCTCTGAAGTTTGATTTAACTCATAGAAAACAAATATGAAATATGTATTAAAGAATTGCAGCACAAATAACGCCTAAACGGAACAGATTATTTACAGTCCTATATGCATTAGTACAGTGCTCAGAATGAAGATTAGCGTGTAAGAAAAACAGAGCTCCACCTCACATGCATTCAAGCACACTTGGGAATATGGGTTTGGGGCTCAGTGAAAGCAGCGCTTTTAGCCATTGAGCTAACACTCTTTTGTCTCAGCCTACTATGACATTATAGCTAAACTCCTTTTCCCTTAGCACTTCACTAAGATATGATATGACAAGGGAACCAGAGGAATTGGAGGTGTGGGTCAGTGAGGAAAGGCACTCTCTACCAATCGTGCGGCCTTTGAGGGTTCAAATCCCAGCCTGTATTTTACATGTGGCGTATCAGCCTTCCAGGTGCACTTTGATGATGCTTTCCACTTCTTATAGGAGTTGAATATAACAGAAATGGAGAAATGTTATATTCAACTCCTATAAGAAGTGGAAAGCATCATCAAAGTGCACCTGGAAGGCTGATACGCCACAAGTAAAATACAGGCTGGGATTTGAACCCTCAAAGGCCGCACGATTGGTAGAGAGTGCCTTTCCTCACTGACCCACACCTCCAATTCCTCTGGTTCCCTTGTCATATCATATCTTAGTGAAGTGCTAAGGGAAAAGGAGTTTAGCTATAATGTCATAGTAGGCTGAGACAAAAGAGTGTTAGCTCAATGGCTAAAAGCGCTGCTTTCACTGAGCCCCAAACCCATATTCCCAAGTGTGCTTGAATGCATGTGAGGTGGAGCTCTGTTTTTCTTACACGCTAATCTTCATTCTGAGCACTGTACTAATGCATATAGGACTGTAAATAATCTGTTCCGTTTAGGCGTTATTTGTGCTGCAATTCTTTAATACATATTTCATATTTGTTTTCTACTTGAAAACATTCCAAATCTTTAGGCATTCCTTTGCTTAAACTTATTTGAGTTCATCCTGATATGATACCTAATGAAGCACAGACAGCTCAGTCAAACAGCTGTAGCTCTATCAGTTAGGAGCTCAGCCTATGCTGCTAACATCCAGAGGTTGTGGGTTCAACACCCACCACGTCTTTTAATTGTGGCATATTACTTTGGAAGATGCAGATTGATGAGGTCACAATGAGGTCAGTTTTGTGCAACTGAACACCTCCATTTTGCAATGAGGGAAGCTGGAATGTTAAGGTGTGTATCTGTTTATTCTCTTTTTAAGTGCTGATAATGTGTGCTGGTTTTTCTTTGCTTTCAAAAGAGAGCCGATTGCAGTGCTGTTTGTTGAGACAAAAAAGGGGGTTGTAAAAGCCATGGGAATATTATATTATGGTTTGGGCTGAAATGTGGTTTGTTATCCATGCAATATAATGTGTTCCATTGTTATGGTGTCATTATATTTATTAGGACAGAGAAAAGATGAAAAATACCTATTGAAATTCACTATTGGAATTATTGATAAAAAATACAGCAGACGTCTGCCTCGCGTGTAATAAAGAGCCGCAATTACGATAGTTGAAACGGCATTGAAATCCAAGTTAGACCAGGGTTTCTTACGTCTACATAATTCACGAGAGTTAGACGCACGCGTTCGCCCAGGTAGCGCCTATCCAGCGTCCCCACTTGGCACGCCCATAGACCGCCCACGGAACGCCCACGTCCAGAGCTGCAGACGGGACTATGCTTTCGATAGACGTTAGTTCGTTATGTACTACCTAGGGACGTCTATGTGTCGTCCATTACCCAATTAACATTAATTAAGACCCTTAACTCCATGATTATTCACTTATATCCGACGTCCAAAGCACGCCTAAGTTAAACGCAGTAATAGAGAATTTAGGCCAGAGTGTCTAGTAAGGGAAAAAACATTGGGATTGTCCAGAAAATCTGAATGAGTGTAGATGCATTTTAAAAGAAAACATTGGCTATCTATTTCTTTGGTTGTTAGGAGTTGATCACACTTTTAGAATACAAAGTTCCCCAGCCGATACACATAAGCTTATGAAGAT
Source organism: Geotrypetes seraphini (assembly GCF_902459505.1). Classification (NCBI taxonomy): domain Eukaryota; kingdom Metazoa; phylum Chordata; class Amphibia; order Gymnophiona; family Dermophiidae; genus Geotrypetes; species Geotrypetes seraphini. The sequence continues at coordinate 40,364,040 of NC_047096.1, forward strand.
CTTTGAATTAGCAGTAAAATCGTATCAGCATTATGTACAGTTGATTATATCGCATATAGCAATTAAATGGTTCCTGCGCTGTTTCCTACGGAGAAATCTGTCATCAAAATCACCAGTGGCATGGCTGCCAAAGGGGGCCGTATAGAAGAAATGCACAGACCCGATACAAACCAGAACTTCTTACCCTCTGCTACACTGAAGTAAATTTCCTCAATCTTCTGTCTTCAAAATATTGGAAGAATGCAAGCTTAAGGCCCTGTCTCCAAATTAGAGGTCTGCACGGGAACGGGGATTGCAGGAATCCTGCTGGTCCTGCGGGAGTCCCGCGGGAATCCCTCCCCTAACCCACGAGACTCCCACGGGGACCCCCCTCAAGCCAACAGGACTCCCACGGGGATGGAAGGCTTTGGAAGCAGGGTTCGTCCATATAATATAATGGACACGTCAGCCTTAGTAAAAGAGGGGGTTTATGAGTTAATTACTTGAACAGAAAACAAAAAAAGGATTCCACCAAAGAGATTCCACAGCACAAAGAAACTGTGGAATTGATGATCCTGTCAGAAGAAATTGCTGCTTTTTATGAGGCGGGCGGGGACGGAGAGGATCCTGACGGGGACGGGTGGGGATGGAGAGGATCCTGGCGGGGACAGGTGGGGATGGAGAGGATCCTGGGCGGGATGGGTGGGATTTCTATCCCCACGCAACTCTCTACTCCAAATGCAATAAGGCCGAAAGGAGCGCATTACAGTTTACCACAATCAGGGCTTTGCAGCCTTTTTACAAACGAAGGGAATTTAAGTGCATTTGGTCTACACTATCTGCATTATAGGGATTTTTCCTACAAAGATGAGGTGTTCTGTTTTAGCATCTTGGGACAGTGTGGGTCGGCTAAGTATCCTCTTGAAAATGCCCGATGCCAAATATTATGTCCGTTAAATCCGAAGTCCGGATAAACAAGGTCCGGATAATTGAGGGGTTACTGTATTCGAAACAAGCATTAGCAGTTCGCAAAGCAATTATATAGCATTGGCATGTGCTCAGTTTGCATCCTGAATTAACTGAGATACCCTGATTTGCATACATAAGAAATAACAATTTATCTGAACTGTTCTCAAATTACAAACAAGAAGAAACAAGGTGTTGAACCATGTGGACACTTTCGTTGCAATCATTGTGTTTATTGCAGTCATGCGATTGAAACTAATACTGTTATAAATCCTAAAACAGGGAAAATTTTTTATTTGAAATCATTTTCTAATTGTGAATCAAATCAGGTGACATATGGAATCTCTTGCCCTTGTAACAAGTGGTATATTGGCCAAACTAAGAGAATAATTAAACTGCATATAGCTCAACATTTAAGTAATTTGAGAAATAACAGGGATGAGGCTCCCTTTGTAGCTCACAGCCGTGATAGAGATCATCAATTAGGGGATTTGAGATTTGTGGTCCTGATTAAAATTCATTTGGAACGTGCTGGTAATGTATCTGCTATTTTGCTTACTAAAGAACAACAATTGATTTATCAGTGGGATACTGTTGAACCTAGAGGTTTAAACAGGGAAATAGAATAGAGCGGAATTCAGTTCTAATTAATTTGTTAATTGAATTTGATCCGTGATTCCCCAATCAGTGGTAACATCAGGTGTAGAAACGTTTGGTATCTAAATGAGGAGGTTAATATTGATTTGGGTTTTGCAACCCACTTTGTCTACTGAAGTCTTTATGTGGTTCATAATGTACATGAAACAGGTATGAGATTTTGATAATTTAAACTTATTCTAATGATATTTGGTTAAATCAAATATATTCTAAATATATTTTAAAAGATTTGAACTAGATTTGACTAATTGAAGTTAATCTGATGTTATAGGAAGGTTAAGTTTGTTCTTGAGAATCTCCTGTTTGGTTTTCTACTCCTGAAGACGTTGGTTAGCGAAACACAGACTGATGTTGAGAGAGAATTTGAGAGACTTTCCATGTTCTTGATTCTCGTGAAGACAGTTGATAGAACTGATTAACAGAAGAAGATGGTTTTTTTGTCATCAACACAATATCAGAGGATAATAAAGCATTTAAGACTATATCCTTTGAACTGGAATTCAAGGCTATGATAAATCACTTGCATTTGGGATATAGGGGTGTTCTCTGGACATTGGGTGTATGTATGAGTAGTAATAATGATTGTAGTATGTTAATTATTTTATAAACATAACTACAGTATATTAAATTTTCACCGTTTGAAATTTTGTGAGTACACTGGAGATTGTTATTGATTCTTAACAGACTCTCTTTTTTAATGACTTCTTGAAATTGGAGGCTGCATATTTATGCAATATCCTAATTGATATTTATTGGTATGTTATATGTATGAGACAATTATGATCATTTAACGATAATAGAGAAGCTGTAACTCACATATCTTGCATCAACTACAAATTGTGTATTTTTTTTATTTGGTTTCAATTTTATGGAATAGTTTACCTGTGGAATTGAGAAAAGAATCTTTAATAAATTTTAAAAGACATTTAAAGGCCTATTATTTTCAACTGGCTTTTTTTTTTTTCTTACATTGATAGGTCTTGAATTCAGTGTTTCAATCTGTATCATATTATATTATATTAGAATTTAAATTATATATTGTAGATGTAAATTATTTTGTATATTGCGATTATTTTTTCTTCTTTTTTTTTCTATTTTTAATGGCGTTCTTTTCATTATTTTATTGGATTATTTTGTTAGCCGCTTTGATCCTATTTCGTAAATTGAGCAGTATATAAAGATTTTTTAATGAACATAACCATGTATGTAATTGTGTGTTGTTTGTGTGTGTGTGTGCATGTGTATTTGTGTTTGTGGGGGCTCAGTATGTCTGGGAAACTCTATGAGCGTCAGGAGCAGCACGGGTCATTCTGTGTGGCTCCCCGCGTTAGAAACTGCTAGCGCAGTTTAATAAAAGGAGGCCTGAATATCCCAGTCAGCTCGGTTATCAGCTATTTCACGTGACATAGCTGATTAATTTAACGATTCATTGGCTGATTGGCTAAGCTGAGCAGCCAGATAAATTGCAGGTCAATCTTTGGCTGCTTTGACTTAGCTGGTCAACTGATGAATATCGGTTTGGCTGGCTATGTTAAACGTGGCTAAAAATAGACTGGAAATTTAATGCTGGTCATCAGATAAGGCTGCAGCATTGAATTTCTGGGTTTGCCGCTGATGGCGGGAGGTATCTAGGCTGTCTCCTGTGGTCTGAAAATCAGCCAGAGTGTGTCTTTTCACCATTTTCACCCCATTCCAAATTTGACCTTAATATGTAATCTTTTTGGAGCATAATTTTGCCCCCTGATGTTCTAAACCTCTTATATATAATTCTTTCCATAAAGCTGGGTTGGTAAAATGGAAAAGCCTTAGTGAATCATCCCTATAAGGGGATTCCAGACTGTCTAGACCCCTATCTTTAGAGGCTAAGTCATTACCATGCATATTTAATTAATACACCCTACAGTGTCTAGTAAGATGTTTTATTGTATATTGTGTTGACATTGTAAGTAGCATATTATGCTGTGATGTATAGTGCAATTTGAATATTTCTTTCTTCTGTAACTGTCTATTGTCTATGTCTAGATTGTTTTTGTTGTACATTGACTTGGGTGAATTTCTTCAAAAAGGCAGTACTAAAAAAAATCAATTTATATATTTATTAGGATTTATGTACTTACATAAATCCTAATAAATATATAAATTGATCATTTTTCATCATTAGCCCAATATTCTTCCTATAGGAAAGCATGCACAATGTCATTGACCATTTGGAGGTGATGGAGGGGTGTCTATACTATCATAATTCGAGATACATAATTAGGGTTTCTGATTTTAGGATTTTACTAATAAAACAACAAAAAGATTGTGGAATAGAAGATTGAATGTACCAGTTTGTAGCTTAATAAGCATTCAAATAACTTAAAACAATAATCTTAAAAACAATCCACAAAAGATGTATACAGTCACAAGTGACCCACAGGATAGAAATCAAATAATGTATAAAATAATTAGTGGAGATTATTAGACTTTAAGTTCCTTCACTCCTCCTATTCAGATGGTAAAATAAAAATGACCAACACAGACCTTGACTGTCTTAAATATAATAATATAAAAGTCACAAAAATTCCAAATAGTTAAGAGGCTACAAATAAGCAGCAAAGATTTGTTTTTTTTAAAAATTTCCCTTCATTCAGTTTTACACTCTGGATTTAACATTATATGGTTTTTATTTTTCATTTTTACTGTCATTTCGCAATTTTTAAATTATTTTTATTTTTACTGTTTTATCCCAGTAGGCTCCAGTTTATGACATAACTTTACCATCCATATTTGGTTTTATCCATCATGTGGACAGTGTACTCGTATGTAATTTAGTTTCTCCCAGCATTTTCAGCTCATCTCCTCTAGCCTCGCTCACGCTGTCACTCTTTGGGCTCTTCTAATCTAGTTGTTTAATCTTGTTCATGCTTAGAGCCTGAATTATCCGGATTTCTATCCCCATTCCTAGACTCATACTCGGAGCTTGTTCATCTAGCTCTGTCCATGTGCTTACATCCACATTTCAGATTCCATTTTTGCAATACCACCTGAACTTGTACTCTTGCTCACCATTTGCACCACCTATTTTCACTCTATATTATAACTTTCCTTTCACCTTCATTCACCTTCATAATCAGTTCCCCATATTAGAGTTCACACCATATATGCATTTATTTTATATTCTTCAGGACCCCTGAGGAAAGCTTTTTCTGCATCAACGTTATTGTGGATGAATTTGTCTTTTATAATTTGAACTAAATATTTGCATCAAGAGCATCTTTGCCACAGCATTTTTTTTTCTTTTTTGAATCTTCCTTGTTTACAGTGGAACAACTGGGTTTTTGTTGTGTGTCATTTTTATTTTATACATAATTTGATTTCTATCCTGTGGGTCTCTCGTGACTGTATATACAGTGCTTTTTCTGGATTGTTTTTAAGATTATTGTTTTTAAATTATTTGGACACTTATTAAACTACAAACTGGTCCATCTGATCTTCTATTCCACAATCTTTTTTGTTGTTTTGCTGCTTCGTTTCCTTTGTGGAACCTTTTGGTGCTATTTGGATTTTGTTGTTTTGTCTTCAGGATTTTACCAATGAAATACCCAACCACATTTATTGGATAAATACCAGAAAACCACTTCCCTTAGCATTCTTTCATTCCTCCCCTGGCCTACCTTGGCTCCTCCATTTCTGTGTCTTTTCTGTACTGACTGTAGCTCATATGTGGTATCTTTTCCAGTTGAATCATACAATAGTACCTATGCCACAAAAACACTGGGGTCCTTTTTTTTGACCAGTGAAAGCCTGCTATCAGCTGACTTACCAAAGACAAGTTCTAACAATAAGCAGCCATGGGCACTTGAGGTCTTTTTTCCCCTGCTAATGAACTCACGGTACTAATTTAAAATAATTATAATTCAAATGAACATAAAACAGTACCGGCCACAGGGTCCTAAAGTAACCCATATTCAGTAGGGCTATTGGTCTATAACATATTATTTGAAGGATAGTGCATCCTTTTACTAAAGCCAAGGGAAAAGTGACCTTAGCAAGCCACTTACATGTGGCTTTCCCATTTTCCTAATTAATGGCAACATGCTAATTTCACTATTGGCATGGGGCCATTAAACACAATTACCACATGAGCCCTTACTGACACCTATTTTATAGGTAGTAAGGACCCAGTGCTAATACCGCGCTAATCAATTTTTGTTCCCCTCCCCACCAATTAGCTGGTAAATAATCATCTGGGTTTTTTTTTACATTTGATAAACCCCTAATAATATAAGTGTTAAGTGATATCTGGTTCTTGATTGACAACAGTATACCTGCTTTTGGTGCCACTGGTCAATGTTCTTATGATCCAAGAGGAAAAATTAATGAATTTCATGGCAGGCAGTGCAGAATTACAACACCGAATGTCTGTAGTGAGGAGATGCTGCCAAGGTCACCTCCTGGCAGTTCCTGGCTATTTTGTTCTGTGCAGATATAATCCCAGTCTATAACTTGAACAAACTGAGGTCTCCCTCTGCTTTTAGCATCTGCTCTGGAACTGCAACCACCCCACTGCGTCTGGAATTAGGACTTTGCCAAGACATGCCACACGTTGGCAAATACAGTGTCCAGATCCAATGATCATTAGGCTGGCATGTGTGCTGGCTAATGAATTGCCTTCTATCACAGTACGAGGATTAAAGGTGGACAGCCAGAGTCCTACTGGGAAAGCATCCAAGTCCTCAATTTTATCCTGAGAAACTTTCTCTAGTTACTGAACAGCAGTGCTGCAGTGGGGACCCTCTGTAGGGTTCTGCATAAGCATATGACTATCTGCTTCCTGTTATCAGCTCATCCAAATTTCCCCTGATAACTTATGTTTCCCTCTTTGTCCATCTGTCTGTCTCTGAGCCTTTGCAGTGCACACAGCCTAGAGGCAGTTACATGCAGAACTGTCTTCTTCACTAGATGCTAATTAAATATTCAGAGACTGCTTTTTTGGCTGTGTCTGCCGTAGCTGGTTTTGAAATCCTGTCTCAGCTGATAGTAGATTTTATACCTGAAGCGATTTACTGTCCTAAGTTGGGACTGCGAAATTTGAATACTCAAAGAAGCAGCGGCATGGGATAGAAGAAGCAGAAGGTTGGTATGCAGAGGAAGAGCTGCATACGTTGGACGCTGCATTACTAGCCAAGACTGATAATGAGAAAATATCACCATATATTTATAGTGCTGGAGAAGTGATCGTATGCAAGATGGCTGGTGTGAAGAAACACATAAGAGAGAGAAATACTGAGGAGAGTGTGAAAACTGTGAGATCTTGCACCAAAGGCCATCGTTTGGACAGAAAACCAGTCTCAGGGGTTGACAGGTCAGGCAGACAGTGGGAAGAAGGTGAGATGGTGGAAGATAGCAGGGAGGAAGAAAAAATACCCAAGAAAATGATAATAGGTAATGGCAAAGGGAAGCAGCAACATAATTCATATCTCAGAATATTGTAGGGGATAATTATCAAATACATTTATCTGACATCTCAAAATTGCCCTTCTTCAATATGGCGAAAAGTCTGTCCATGCTTCTGCAATATGTGGACCATTTAGAGCAAGTGTTCCCAGGGTCATTTTTAGTTTTAGCTGCCTTTTAGCCCCTGGGTCTTCCCTCTGTGCAATTATCTATGGGTGGGACCTGACAGAGAGAAGACCCAGGGCCAGGGGTCGGCTGAAGGCAGCCTGTCATGCTGCTGCTGCCTCTGGGGAGTGGGAGAGGTGAGGGAGTAGGGGAGGGAATGCCAAACCTGCAGGGAGGGAGGGGTGTTGCCAAAAACAAGTTGTCTCAGGGTGCCACTGTCTCTTGAACCAGCTCTGTTATGGGATTTATCTAACTTTTTTCAATAGCAGTTCAAAGTGAGCTACGTTTCAGACATTGTAAGCATAGTCCTGGCTTTGAAATGTTTACAATCTAAGGGGAGGAGGGGAGGAATTATAAAGTGGCATGCCTTCCAGTTGGGATGAGAGTACTTTAATAGTATCAGTATACCAGAAACGCACCTATGTACGCATTTTAGGCTGCTGCCAAAGAAGGCATAGCCAATGCTGGATATGGTGTTAGGCGACCTAAAGCACTTATATAGGCGTGATTCATGTGAAGATAGGCGCCAGAAATGTAGGCCCAGAAAACCCTGGCCTACATTTCCGGTGCCTATCTTTTGCATCGATGAAGTTCCAAAACCAGCACTGATGCGTGATTGACACGTGACTGGTGACTGCTTTCAAGGTGGCTGCCAAAATCGGAGCCGGTTTGAGAATCTGGGCCTCATTGGCTGCCCATGCACTGCCTATATTTATGCACCGCCTATATTTATGCTGGAGCATTCTAAGGCACTTAACACTGCCTTACAAAATAGTGTGTAACTCATTAGTATACATAACTACTAGCATAAGCATCCCCTTGCATGCTGAAGGCACCCATATACCTGCTGCTTCGCCATTTCCAGAATCAACTTTTAAGTTTGTACCTGAGGTAAAGAGGAGATAAGTGACTTTTCTAAGTTTTCTCTGGCTGAAATCTGTTTTTCTGTGCTGATGTCATACATTTCAAATTCTTATTCACCTATATCCAGTCAGGTAATTCTATCAGAAGCCATGTAGATAGGTGGCACAATTATAGAAAATGTCAATATTGCAGTCATTTACATGCAGATGTGAACACATAGGGACTGAATCTACAAATGGCATCCTGATTGTAGGTGGCAGTAGACATCCTACCACCATCTCACCAGTCAATCGGGACCAGTGGTGTCGCACATATAGGAAGCGTACTCCGCTCCTTCTGCGCCCTACTGCTCCTTCTCCGCCCCCATGCCACACTTGCATCCTCCCTTCCCCAATACCTCTTTAAATCTTTGCCAGTATGAGCAGTTTCTCCGACCTGTTGCTCCAGCGTTGGCTTTCCCTCTGATGTCACTTCCTGGCCCTGTGACATGGAAGTGATTTCAGAGGGGACCAGGCCAGCGTGAGCAGCAGGCTGGAGAAGTGTTTGTGCTGGTGAAGATTTAAAGAGATACATAGAAACATGATGGCAGATAAAGGTCAAATGGCCCAGCTAGTCTGCCCATCCGCAGTAACCATTATCTCTTTCTCTTTCCCAGGCCCTTTTGAATTCAGACACAGTCTCTGTCTCCACCACCTCTTCTGGGAGACTGTTTCATGCATCTACCACCCTTTCTATAAAAAAATATTTCCATAGATTACTCCGGAGCCTATCACTTCTTAACTTCATCCTATGCCCTTTCTATGCCCTTCATCCTATGCCCTTCATCCTATTGCAGTTTCCTTTCAAATGAAAGAGACTCGACTCATGCACATTTACATTACGTAGGTATTTAAATGTCTCTATCATATCTCCCCTCTCCCACCTTTCCTCCAAAGTATACAGATTGAGATCTTCAAGTCTATCCCCATACGCCTTATGATGAAGACCACATACCATTTTAGTAGCCATCCACTGGACCATCCTTATCTTTTTGAAGGTGCGGCCTCCAGAAACACAATATTCTAAATGAGGTCTCACCAGAGTCTTATACAGGGCATCAATACCTCCTTTTTCCTATTGGCCATACCTCACCCTATGCAACCTAGCATCCTTCTAGCTTTCACCGTCACCTTTCCAACCTGTTTGGCCACCTTAAGATCATCACCCAAGTCCCGTTCTTCTGTCGTGCACATAAGTTCTTCACCCCTAAACTGTACCGTTTCCTTGGGTTTTTGCAGCCCAAATGCATGACTTTGCATTTCTTAGCATTAAATTTTAGCTGCCAAATTTCAGATTATTCTTCAAGCTTCTCCAGCTCTTTCTTCATGCTATTCACACCATCTGGCATGTCTACAGGGGAAGGGAGGGTGTGAGCATGGCATGGGGAGGCAGAGAGGTGCTGGCACCCCCATCAAGATGGCACTGGGGCTGTCCACCCCCGCCCACTTACTACACCACTGATTGGGACACACACACAAAAAAATCCATGCCATGAAAGACACCTACAATAAAGGTGTCTGACTTATGCCTATGGAGGCATCTAGGCATGCCTACAGATGCCCAAGGCCATCGTGAGTGTGGTTTCCACCAGATATGGCCTTAAGCGTCTGTAAGCATCCCTATGCGTCTCTGTAGGCATGAGCCAGATGCCTTAAATGTAGGCCTGTAAAATGTTGACCTACATTTAAGGCATCAGAAAAAAAAGATGTGATTCTCTAAAGGACGCCAATGCGTGATTGACATGTGATCGGCGGCCGTTTCGTAGGTGACTGCCGAGATCAGCGTCCTTTACAGAATCAGGTCCATAATGTGCATATTTGACAATAAACCAACTGCGCGCTATTCTGTGAGTGTCTGGAGCAGGTGGGCATTCACATGGGTGGTGTCTGGGCAGAATGTGGGTGAGGGAAGGGGGGACACACTTACACATGAAACTTACAGTCTACATGCCTAAATTTGTGAGCTGCTTGTGTATTTATAAGAATTCAGTGGTTGACGAAAATGCTCATGCCTAAGAACATAGGTGTGTGCTAACATTCTGTAAAGAACAATAGTCACCTACATGGTTCCCTCTAAACTGGGAGGGAGTCCTACACCTTCAGTTCTGCCATGGGGGGGGGGGGGGGTGCTGTTTCACTATCACATTTTCAATAGTGAAGGACAGGAAAGCTCTGCAGGACTCTAGGGAACTTGCTCTGTCTCTAGTGATTGAAAGCACAATATTGGCAGCCGTGCAGTTGGAGAACTCTTGTTCAGCTTAGAGGGAGCAGTGGGTTCTTACTTTCCTGTATAGAATAGTCTCCAAATAGGTTCCCCTTTATAGAATTGCTCTAATTATGACCATATGACAAATTCCTGCCTCCAACCTCCTGCTGTCTTTTCATCACCCCCTCCTTCACTCCTCAAGCCTTCCCCACCTCCCATTACCATTTACTCTCTGCCTAGAATAAAGATAACTGTTTCCATGGCAAAGCTTTATAAGATTAATCTTAACCTCTCCATCTGATCTCTCCCTCTTCTTCCATTTCATTCCTCTTCCTTTTTTTAGCTCTGTTACTACTATTACTATTTAACACTTCTATAGCGCTGAAGGACATATGCAGCGCTGTATCTTTTCCTTCATTTTTGAACTCAGAATGTGGAAAGTGCCCATCTATACTTTTTGCTTGTTCCGATGACCTGATTATCACCCATTTCTTCAGTTCCATCTTCCTTGTAATCATCTCTTCCATTTTTTCCCATTCCCAATTTATTATTTTTCAACTACAACTATTCTGGCAGCATTCAAACATTCTTTGACGATACCAGTCTTCAAAAATTTTTCAGTGGACTCTACCGACTCTGTTAATTATGGTATCTATCTTCTTCCTTTCACATCCATAATGACTTGAATGTGCCATTCAGCTCAACTGCACTTACTTGCTTGAGTCTCAGGGGCTATTTTAGATCCACTGACATCCAGCTTCTTCACTTTCCATTTCACATGCTACATTCCATGATAACAGCCCTTGTTAAAGTTTTCAGTGACCTCTTTTAGCCTCCTTGACCTATTCACTGCTTTTAACACTGCAGATCACCTGTTGCCAATTACTTGGATTTCAGGACTCTTATCTTACTACTTCTCTTGCTTCTTCAATCACACTTTCAGGGGTTAATTCTCAAAAGGGCAGCCAAATTTAGGCACTGGGATAATGTATGCTAAATGCGAATTCTATCATGACTAAGGACAGTTACATGCGTAGCTGCTATTTGGTGCCAATTAGAGCCAATTAAGGCCAATTATAATAAATTGACTGCTATCTCCATGCAAATTTATGCACTAGCCAGAAATTTGAGCAAGCAACTTTATAAAATTAGGAAGTGGATCCACTCTACAGACACTGTATCTCACTATGAGTTAATGTGCCTCGGGGCCCTTTGTTCTCTTCTTATACTTATTCCCTTGATATTTTGTTCTCCTCCCTTGGATTTCAGTACTATGTTTATGATGATAAAACTCCTATATCTACCACTCTGTTCCAGATTTTCACCCACAGTATAATCCCATATGTCATACTTGACATCATTACTTTAACATGCTCAAGTCAGAGCTACAGACTCGTTTTCTTTTTCCACCTATTTTTATCTCTGTGAATAACACTATTGCGCATTATCTCAGTCATCATAGCACACAACCATGAAATCATTTTGAACTCCTGCCTTTCAAACACACATCCGGAACATTTCTAAAATGTGAAAAGTGAAAAGGGTTTATGCAATCAGAGGCTGCACTTAACACATCCATCCATTGTTTTTTTTTCTCACTGCAGGCATTTGGCAAATGGAAGCCTCAGTAAAGCTGGTGACTGCTAGAGCAGGTGACAATCCTTGAGACAGCTTTCGAGTGAAACATGAATCATGTTGGAACAACTAGTCCCCGTTCCAATGGTTAACCCAAGTAAAGGCAAAATACATTTAACAGCCTTAATAGAAGTAATGTGAGCAATTGAACATATCATCTAATCTAATCTTCCATTTGTGTGTCGCTCATATCTATTCAGTCTCTAGATGACTTACAGAGTGGGGTTAGAAAGGGGTCAGAGGGGGAACTTAAAAGGAGGGCCTTAATTGAGAGGGAGGAGAAGAAGGGAGCGAGAAAACTTAGTTGTCAGGGAGGAGTTATCAGCTTCATCCAGAATAAGATGTGATTAGGTTCTTTTCTTTTTTTTTTAAAGGTTAAATATTTTTATTTGTAATCTTTAAATAATATAACAAATGTATCAGTGATAGTGCTTCTGTTTAAACCGAAGTCCACAGTAACCACATGTTCCAGTTTTTGAATCTTTGTCCAAATTAATGTAGACTTTAGGATGCCCAAGAGCTTCTCCACCTCCATCTCATGATATCACTCTGCTACTAACTTCAGTCACAGGCTGTTCAGCAATTAAATTGATTGCAAACTGTTCATTAATCTCTTTCTGTCGAGCAACAAATCTAACCTTCCTGTAGTCATTTCTATGAAAAACCTGACCGGTATGCGTCACTTTTTCTCCGCTCTCCGATACCGGCGCACCCGAATTCTTCCGGACTGCAGCTCCGAAGTACCTCCACTCGCATCCAGCAAGGGGCAAAGAATTAAGCGTGATACCGCTAAAACAATTACTGCTTCTTCTACTAATACTGCTAAGGAGCAGTCCAAATTTCACGCTCCTAAAAGGAAAAAAAATCACTACCACCATTATTCTTCTCTTCTAATTTCAACTGCAACCTCCACTCACTGCACGCACGAAAGAAATGCAATAACTTTTCTGAGAGAGGCGTGTTGGTTCAGCTGTGAAAGAGGTAGGTTTTCAACTTCTTCTGGAATGACGTGTAGTTAGTTTCTTTTCTGATCACTTCTGGTAGGTCATTCCAAGCTTTTATGCCCATGAAGGTAAACATGGAGTGGATCATTCACCTGTAGTGGAAATTTTTTGTGATAGGCAGATTTAGTAGTATTCTGTTTATGATTCTTCTAGAGCTGGACCAGGCCACTGAGAATAGTTGGGTGATGGGGGGGGGGGGCTGAGTTTCCATGGATTAAGTGGTGTAAGATGCAGGATATTTTGAAGAATATCCGCGATGAGATGGGTAGCCAGTGCAATTGTTTGATGAAGGCTGAGATCGAATTGTATTTCTTTAGGTTGAAGATTAGTCTAACAGCTGAATTCTGGATGAGCTGCAGTTTGTGAACTAGAGTGGTGTTGATTCCCACGTAGGCTGAGTTGCAATTATCCACTGAGGCAGCACCATCAACTGGATGATCAGAGCAAAGTGATGTTGGTGGAAGTATGGCTTAATAAGTTTTAGTTGGTGCATTGTGAAGGTGGTCTTTTTCCGGAGGCTGGAGATTTGAGGTTTCATCACTTTTCCACATAATCCCCATTCAAGATGATACATTCCTGTAGAGAAGACATTTTTCAGCTGCTCCCAAAGCCAGGTGAGCACCGCTTCCTTTACTCCATCATGCTGTGTCTTTTGCTCTCTGGGTTGCAGTGATGCACCTATGTCTCTCCAGAATACTGGGATCTTCTTCATACCATCTCAGGAACTGGGTCACAACATCCACAAATCAGTAAGCTTTTTGGGAACCCATCATGCGCAGACTTTACTGTTACCCAAGTTATCATGCATTATTGCAAATGCAGATCCATAGCCGATATCCAAATTTGTAGCCAATTGAGACACCGTTATTTGTTGGTCTTCTCTAATTAAGGCAGCTGCCCTGTCAATGTGCCTTGAAGGGCAACCAGAATGACCTTCGTCGATTACACCTGTTCTTCATGCTTTAAACCTTTTTACCCACTCATAAACCTTTCATTGTGCTAAGCTCATACTGAATCAATATCTGACGGTAAATTTCTTTAGGTTTCACTCCCTCTGCCCAAAGAAAGTGCATTACTGCACATTGCAGTGTGCTGCACTGTGCATGGACAAACTATCCAACAGACAAAGTATGAGTACATATGTTGCATTTCACTATCTCTGTTCTGGTTATTGCGTAATTTACGGTAATTTTTGATTCACCATTATAACTTACAAGTTATTCCATGCTTTTCTTGACACTTTTCATTTCATTTCATATTATTGTTAAAAAAAAAAGTTGGAATATTATGGGAATAAGTTAACATATAACTCCCCTTATACATAGCAGAAGATCGCTGGTGCTGTAGTGATTCTAGCAGGCTGCCATCTGCCTCCACTGCACGTTCCCTCTGCCGTGGTCCATCCCAGACCAAAACAGGACATGACATCAGAGGTGGGGCAGAATCGCAGCAAAGGGAACATGCAGTGGAGGCTGATGACAACCTGCTAGAATCGCTACAGCACCGGTTATCCTTTGTAGGCCGTAATTAGTTTTGAAAGTGAGACTGGGAGGCCAGGAGGAAGCTGGACTATGGTGGAGAGAAGGGGAAACATGCTGACCTTCGGGGCCCCCCTGGTGTAGCTATTAGAAGTACACAGAGGGGGGGGGAGGTCTAAAAAGAGGGACTTATGCTGGACTGAGGGGGGGAAGGGGAAGAAATAATGGGTCTGAAAACAGAGGAGAGGGAGAGATATGGTGGACAATGGGATAAAGGGAAGGAGGGAAAAGAAAGGCAGAGACGTTGAATCTAAGGGATGGTGTGGAGGGGGATAGAGATACTGTATAGGAGGGTAGTTGGGAAGAGAAAGGGGGAGATGGTGGACCCTGAGGTGGTGGGGAAGGAGGTAGAGATGCTGGATGAAAGGATAGTTGAGAAAAGGAGAGATGATGGATCTGGGGATGGTGGGCTCCATCACTGCAGCTGCTCTTTCATTCCTTGGGCTGCCAGCAGTGTGACTGAAGTAAACAAGCTGCCTTCTGCAGCTTGAAGCTTTCCCTCTGCTTCCTGGCTCACCTATGCGTGAAGCAGTAGCAGAGGGAAAGCTTCACACACGCTGCCGGTGGACCGAAGAGCACAAGTGTACTGCCTTATTAGATCGCATGGAGGAGGGGAACACTGGGTGGGGGGTGTCAATGGAGGATCACGGGGGTGGGGGGGGGAAGAGTGGTCATTAGAGAAATGCTGGACTGTGGGGATGGAGATGAAAAAAAGGAAAGATGTCAGACCTCCGGGGGAGGGAAGGGAAATGGAAGGGGAAGACAGAGATGGAAGATGGATGGTGAGCACGGAGAAAGAAGAAAACGTCAAATGGGCAGGCGACCCTGGCAAGCGAGTTATCAGAAGACAAACAGAATCCAGAGCCTAGGAACAACATGATTTGAATAATGACCAGACAACAAAAGGTAGAAAAAATAATTTTATTTTCTATTTTGTGATTACAATATGTCAGCTTTGAAATGTGTATCCTGCCAGAGCTGGTGTTAGATAGCGAAACTAAGCTGGAACCTAACAGAGAGAGGAAAGTTTACACCACAGCGCCAGCATGAGTAGGAGAGGGCAAAGGGGGTGGGGTGGGCAAAGAAGCTACAAAATAAACCTGACAGGACATTTGAAGAAAACACCCAATTGAGCAGGAAGAATGAATCGAATTGAATTAAAAAAAAAAAAAAAATCGATTCAATAGGCTGCACTAGTAGCCACCCCTCCAAGATTCTCAATGAAGGTTGGTAGCTGCCAGGTCTTAAGCATGCGCAGATGCTCAAAGAACCTCATTGGATCAGCATAAGGAGTCAATGGCAGCAGCTGTCTTCTGCGCTGAAAGATAAAAGTGGCATTAAAATAACTGGTAATTTTAATGATCTCTTCATGATGTGCTTCTTCAATGAACTCCAATATATAACCAGAATGCTAATCCCTCATAATATCTCTCGATCTCTTCGGTTGACCTCCCAGAACCTCTTAGCTATCCCATCGCTAAAAATAGTAGGCACAAGAAGATATGATATGTTTTCTGTAATGGGTCCTCAATTGTGGAACTCATTACCTCAATACATTAAAGACGAAAAGGATCTTATTTCTTTTAAAAAATCCTTAAAAACTTATCTTTTTAAAAATGCTTTTAATATTTAAATTTTAGACATGATACAATGTTTTAGGCTTTTTAAATTCCTCCCTTCCCTTTTGTTTTATCCTTCTTTGTTTATTCCCTCTAAGAAAGAATTGTAACTTTTCCCCCTTTTCTACCCGCTCCATGTTTGTTTTAATTGTAAGATTTATCTTACTTTGTAAGTTTTTGTTTTTTTTTCTGTAACCTATTTTCTATTTATATGATTGTACATCGCTTAGCAAATTGATTAAGCGATTAATCAAATACCAATAAACTTTGAACTTTGAACTTGGACAACAAATTATTGTTGGCTGTCATTTTACAGTATAACAATATATTTTTTTGTTTGGGGAGGGTCTATATTGCCTTAATTTTTTTATTTCAAAATATTTAATGTGAGCAGGAACCTTTTGATACTGCCCAATTCTGCAGCTGGGGATGGGGGGTAGGGAACAGGGGGATTCTGTGGGAGGGGTTGTTTATCTAAACAGATATTGTTTAACCTGCTGTTACTGTAAGCGTTGTGTGGTATTACACTAATAAAAATATTTAATGTAAAAAAAATAAATTGTGTTGAAACTTATGGCATGGATGTCTAGTCTTTGTATACTGGTCACCAGGATAACCCAAGTTTCTAATCTCGGTTTATATTTGAGTCAACCTTTTTTTTTCTCCTTTTGGAGAGGAAAGGGTCAGCTCAGTTTATGGGCTCTTTTTACAAAGCCGCACTGGGGCCTTAATGCGCGGAATAGCATGCGCTACATTGCCGCACGCGCTAGCTGCTGCCGCCTCCTTTTGAGCAGGCGGTAGATTTCCGGTTAGCGTGCACTAATCCGGTGCGTGCGATAAAACTGCTAGCCCGGCTTTGTAAAAGGACCCCTATATTCGGATCAGTTTATATTGAAGTATATACGATAATTAGGGCCATTTCTTCTTTGTAATATCACCAGAATCTGTCCCTTTCTTTGTAAATACACTGTCATAACCCATATGCACACTTATCACCTCCTGCATAGACCTCTGTGACCTGCTTCTCACAAGCTTCTCACTGCCCTATCTATCCTTCTAAAGTATGTTTATAATTAAGCTGCATGACTTGCCGTCTTCCAGTGTTTTACAGCCATGTGGCCTTTCTTCTCAAGTCACCATGTTGGCTTTCTCTTCACTTCCACATCAATAAGGTTTGGATAGGTTCCTAGAGGACAAAGGGATTAAGGGGTATAGATAGGTGTGGAGGTAGGTTATAGGGATAGGAGTAGAGATAGGTTATAGAGCTAGTCAGGGACCACTGCTCAGGCAATGGGCCTGATGGGCCGCCGTGGGAGCGGACCGCTGGGTGAGATGAACCTCTGGTCTGCCTCAGCGGAGGCAACTTCTTATGTTCTTATGTTCTAGTTCAGCTTCTGCTTTTAACCTACAAGTGTATTCACTGTGCAGCGCCTCAACACCTCTCCTATCACCTACACTAGTGGTTCTTAAACCTGTCCTGGGGGACCCTCAGCCAGTCAGGTTTTCAAGATATCCCTAATAAATATGCATTAGTACAAACAAGGCTTTAAATGGCTTCAGCTAACTCAACAATAAATACCTACTAACTTTAAGAAGCCTTCTATTGCACTTATCATTTTTTATTTCCACATAATAAATATATTTGTATCACACTGATTTAAATAACATATTACCAAACCACACTCTCTGTGAACAAATCACACTACAAAAGCTCAACGGGAATACCCCATTGGGCCAGAAAACCTGGACTGGAACAAAGCCTTTTCTGTTTCAGTTCCTTTCATGACCACATTGTCCCATTTTTTTAAATTATCACACGTTCTCTTGCTGTATTGCAAATTGTTACCACAGTCTCTTGTTGCTCAACCACAATGATTATAGTTTATGCTTCCTGATATCACCATTGGACTCTACAATCATGTTGCTCAGTCGGCCCAACACAGGGCTGTGTGATAAGTGCAATAGAAGGCTTCTTAAAGTTAGTAGGTATTTATTAATGAACATGCATGAGGCAGATTTGCATATAACAGAGGTGACAGGCATGCAAATCTGCCTCATGCATATTCATTAGGGATATCTTAAAATCTTGACTGGCTGGGGGTCCCCCAGGACAGGCTTAAGAACTACTGACCATCAAGTAAATAAATATCGAGAGACACTCATAAAATTAGATCTTTACTTCAAACATCAAATATAAAAGAAAAGATCTGGAATAACAAAATATGTGCTAAAATATCACAACAATAGTAAATTATATAGTGCTCAATTAAATTAATACTGACACTGCTGGCAATTGTGTTAATGGACACATCACAGTACTCCCTGCCTACCTTCCATTAGATATTCCCCAAAAAAGAAAGAAAAAACCTGTAACAAATCAATTATCTTGCTAATTTTGCAGGCAGGTGATCAGTGAACATTCTCGCTATGGAAATCCAGGCCGTTTATCGCCAGTGGTAATGATTCATCCAAGTGTAAGTCTCAAAAATGTGAATAAATAACCAAAATCACTAATCCAATAGTTCCAATTCCAATTCCATGTTCAAATAATCCAAATAATCTCCTTCCTCTACCCGAAATCATGTTTCACTGTTTGCTTCTTCAGGAGGAAGAACTAAATTCAGCAGAACAGAAAAACAGGTGTATCAGCTGTTCATGTCCATTGTAGGAACGTTAAGTCTTAATGCTGCGTGTAACGCAATGATGTCAGCAATAATCAAAGACCAAAAAAACCACCTGCAATATTATAATGTGATCCACTCAAGTTTCCTTGTTTAATCCCTTGGGGCTCACAGTGTGCCATGCATAAATTAGTCTTTGTTCATGATACGTTAATGCTTGAGATATATCACCCTCTCGATCAAAATGAAATTGCTTGATGCCAAATATCTTAAATCATTTATTTGATGGCTCTTGTCCTGCCAATGAACTACAAGAGGTGCTTCAAACTTTCCTATTTTGGTCCTTCTCTTCCATGGCCAACATCTAGCTCCACGCTTTCTACTTTGCTGTACAATATTCCTGAAAGAACACCTTCTCTCACACCAAGCAGCCATATGGGGTAAAGACCTAGACCAATTGCTTTCGCCCACTACTTACAAGGAATTCAGGATTAGGTTTTGTTTATTATTTCTATAGCACTACCAGATATATAGAATACTGTAAAGATGAACACAACTGTGATAGTGATTTTGATTCCTGCATTTTTCGGTCACATGGTATCTTCTGCCTGACAACTTATGAAGAGCCTCCAATTAATTATCCTTGGATGGGCGACAAGAATATTTTTTTTCCAATTGATTCTTAATCTGTACTACAGAAGCAGTAATGCAGATGGATCTCAAACATAATACAACTCGCTTAGCCCTCCCTAGTGTGTCAAGCAAAGAATCTATTTCTGATTCTTCTCCAGACACCAACAAACATCGCAGACGTGAGATGAGCTTAATCCAAGCCTTTGCTCTGTGACCCTCCATTCATTGATCCCATTCTGTTCACATCTATCCATCTATACATGGATGTGCTTGTCTGCTTCCCAATTTTTTCTCTCTCTCTCTGTTCTCCATAGTCAGTAAAATTCACTTTAATTAAAAATGATTCTATGGAGAGAATCAGTGCCTTGGTCTGGGATTTGCAGAACTCCTGTCTTTATAAAAATACATAACACACTTTTCAGGTCACACTCTGACACACGTGCTGTGTATCACCTTCCCTTATTAATAATAGATTTTGGTAAGACGCGGTTAGAGAGAAAAGGGCAAGACAGATGTTTCTGTGATACAAAGTGAGCAGGATTTCAGCTATCCATTTAGAGGTAGTGGCAGCATTTTCACACAAACGGGGTGGGGGAGGGAAGACTGATAGTGTTAACCCATCAGTGCTCTATGCTCAATCACAGAGGAGAAATGTAGGTCTCCTGGTGTGTGCCACTCATGATCTCTGTGCACTCCTATTAATTCTAATATGGAGAATCAGCAAGCATCTGTATCACCAGCACTTTTTGGGTTATTTTAAAAGCCTTATCAGCAATTCCCATGTTAAAAAACCCGGCATTTACACATGGAAATGGCATCCATGTGTAGAGGGTGATTGTAGAAAGGGCTCAGTTTATATGCAGATGTCCATAGTACAAAGAAATTGCAAGGTGGAGCTGCTACCTGGCATGTGTAAGTGTTGAAAAGGTGCTTATTTCAGCCAGTCCTATATGGAAGGCTTTGAGGGGCCATTTTACCAAACAGCGGCAAAAAGTGTCCTTAGTGCACCCATATGAAGGTGTTACCTGTGCACTAAGGTCATTTTACTATTGGGGTAAAGTGGCTAAATTTCCTATTTTTTTTTTTTTTTTGTATTAATGGCCCAGGACTAATTTTGACATTAGTGTGTGGCCATTAAAATAGATTAGTGTGTGACTCCTTAGTGCTACCTATTTCTTAGGGAGTAAGGGCTCACGCGCTATTCACGCATGAATCAGGGGCTGATTCTATAAATGGCACCTAAATCGACTGGCACCTAAAAAATATGGCATGGCTATGTGCCAATCACTCTTAGGCTCCATTTATAGAATCGTGGCTAGCGGCACCTATATAAAAACGTAGGCACCTGAAATGAAGGTGAGAGTTTTAAATAGAGAATGACTCGGTGACAAATTTATTCCTGTTCCTGCGGGAACTCATTTTCCTGCCCCATCTCTCTGTGAGTTCTTTTCCTGCCTCTGCTCCATTCCTGCAAGCTCTGTCCTCATCTGCACAAGCCTCAGACACTTTAAAATCATAAGTAGCAACATTCTAGAGCTCATATTGTGATGTCATAATGCCTCGTTCCACCAATGCCTAAGCTCTGTCCTCATCTGCACAAGCCTCAGACACTTTAAAATCATGAGTGTTTGAGTTTTGTGCGGTTAAGGCTGAGCTTACAGAAATGGAACAGGGACAGCGACAAAACTCATGGGGACGGGATGAGGAAACTGAGTTCCTGTGTCATTCTCTAGTTTTAAAGGCCTACATTTCAGGCACCTAAGTTTTGGGAGAATTGCTCTTAATGGTGCCTAAGTCACGCTCTGCCTACTTAGGTGTTAAGCACCGCTAAGCAACATGCGATAGGCACCAATCATTCAATTAAATTGTGTATTTTTTTTTTTTAGCAATTATTGAACCTATTAAGGGTATTTTGTCAATTAACCCTCCTTCTACAAAACCATAATAGTATTTTTTAGCACAGGCCGGCGTGCTGAATGCTCTGTGCTGCTCCCTACATTCATAGAGTTCCTATGAGTGTCAGGAGCAGCGCAGAGCATTCAGTGTGCTGGCCTGCGCTAAAAAACATTATTGCGGTTTTGTAAAAGGAGTAAGTTAGGTGCCTAAGAGGCGTCTAACTTTAGGCGCCCTTTAGAGAATCTGGCCTTTGGTTCATGGCAATGTAATACAGAACATGCCCCCTCTCTGCCCCCAACATGCCTCCTCTATCCAAAAAGAAATTTTATTTTTTAGTGAGTAGAACACATACATCCCAAAATTATCATAAGTGAGCTCCATGGGATACCTTTTTTTTTTTTTTTTTGGTGCTGTGAAAGCTTATTGCAGCTTTGAAAAACGGCCCCTAAGGGAGTTACTCTTCCCCTCCAATCTGATAATAAATAGATTGTGGCTTTTGTATTTAATTAGTTATATTCCCACATATAGTTTGCAAAATGATTGATATACATGAGTACGTGCCAGTGCTTACATCTGTAAGTTGTGAGATACCATCTTACCCAGGTAAGTTGCTGAGTTTTCTCCCCTGACTTTTCTCATGAGTAAGAGGAGGCTGCGAGAGAATCTGATCGAGACTTTCAAAATACTGACAAAATAGAGCAGGGAAAGCAGTTATTTACAATGTCCAATGTGACACGGACAAGAGGACATAGACTGAAGCTGAGGGGGGACAGGTCCAGGACGAATATCAGGAAGTTCTGTTTCACACAGCGAGTGGTGGACACCTGGAATGCTCTCCCAGAAGAAGTAATTGCAGAATCCACCGTTCTAGGATTTAAGGGTAAACTAGATGCATATCTCCTTAAGAGTAGCATAGAGTGATACAAGTAAGGGTAAATTAGATGCACGTCTCTCTTGAGAAGCATAAAGTGATATGGGGACTAAAACTAAGCCAGGTGGGGCATCCGCGTGTGCGGATCACCGGACTTGATGGACCCAGGGTCTGATCCAGAGATGGCAATTCTTATTTCTTATGTTCTTATAAGAACCCATGATCCATCAAGCCCAGTAGCTTGTTCTCACGGTGGCCAATTCAGGTCACTAGCACATTTGTAAAATATTTGCTCCCGCTGCAGATTCCAGCAAATACATATGCACTCCTGCAGGTATTGGAGGGCTGACAAGCGTACAACATGCAAAAATGAGGGCTTCAGTAATCTCAGCGGCAGGGGCGCAACTGTGGAATAATCTGACAGGGCCACTTAGGATGCTCTCTGACATTCAGAGATTTAAAAAGGTGTTAAAAACGACTTTATTTATAGAGGCCTTTTCTTGAAAGCTTCTTACTTTAATAATACTGTGAGAGTTAAAAAAAAATATTCGTTGTATTGTTTTTAAAAACTGTGTATATATCTTGTGAACCGCTTAGGTTCAAGCAGGGTATAAGTTTTTAAATAAATAAAATAAATAAACATTGCTGAGCCTAATGCAGTGAGTGGGGGCTTAGGCTGATGTCAGATTTGATGCCTAAACATATACAGTAGGCACATATATACCCGGTTATACTAGTTTTCTACTTTGTTTCCTTTATAGAATGGGCTCCAAATAGGTGCCGTCTAGATACAGTGGCGTAGTAAGTGAGGGGGGAACATGGGGGCTGGTGGACCGCCCTGGTTGCCATCTTGGTGGAGGCGCTGGCACCTCTCTGCTCCCCCACGCCACACTCATGCCCTCCCTTCCCCGCACCTCTTTAAAATCATTGCCAGCATGAGCAACTATTCAAGCCTGCTGCTTGCGCCAGCCTGGCAACCTCTGAAACCACGACTGTGTCACGGGGCATCAGAGGGAAAGCCAACATGAGTAGCAGCCTGGAGAAGCTGCTCACGCTGGTGACGATTTAAAAAAGTATGAGGTGGGAAGGAAGGGTGCGAGTGTGGCAGGGGGGCGCAGAAGGAACAAGGGACGCAGTAGGAGCAGGGGGGTTGGTGCAGATAGATAGATAGATAGAGGATGAATCACTCCTTCTTCCCAGAATTGGGTTGTAACTCCAAGGCAGGCGTTGAGTTTTAAAAAAATGGATTACTTTTCTAATATAGAGGCCTTTTTAACTAAAGGGTGTGAAGCCCTTAACACACAATTATCACACTGTGACGCGGTGTATATCCCATTACCTAGAATCTCGGAAAAGAAGCAGACCTCCCTTGTGGGAAACCATTATTGGAAGATGTTTTGGGTGTAGGACCAGGGACCAGAATTCCCTAAAGAGAATTTTCATTCTAATTTGCATATAATGATTATATCCAGGAATATCAACTCTAAGAAGAACGAAGGACATTCAGGAAAAGAATTAAGCACCTCCTCAGAAGGGTTGGAAGTCCCTTGTGAGAAATATTTTCAGGATCTTGGTCCATAAGATGATGCCCTCACCTTGACCAATATGAGGGACTGATAACAACACTCCAGACCTAAACACACTGGGAAGTTGGAGCTTGTCATGCGCTCTCAGGGCCAGAGAGACCTGAGGTGAAAGGATGATCTGAAGTGACCAGAATCACCCAGAAGGGCTAGAGAAACCCAAGCCATACATCCAACATGCACCAACAGACTACCACAGAATGTGTCAAAGTGTTTTGTGCTCTTTGTCTGTTTCTGAGTGGCAACCCATGTGTTAATGATTTTTTTAAAGATATTTTTGGAGAGGACATTTCTAGGGAGGAAATGGACATTCCTACTGTATACAGATAGTGAGTTCTGATTAGCATATGCTCATGGGAGCTAGCTCTGTGGGTGATGTAGATGCTATAGCACCCCAAAATTGAACAAACTCCTTTACTCCAGGAAGAAGTAGAAACATAGAAACATAGAAGATGACGGCAGATAAGGGCCATAGCCCATTAGGTCTGCCCACTCTACTGATCCACCCCCAAGTCTATTATCCTAGGGATCCCACTCCTGGTGACAGGCTTAACCCTCTAAGGGATCCCACATGGGCATCCCATTTGCTCTTAAATTCTTGCACGCTGTTTGCCTCGATCACCTGCACTGGGAGCTCGTTCCAAGGATCAACCACTCTCTCGGTGAAGAAATATTTCCTGGTGTCGCCATGAAATTTCCCGCCCCTGAGTTTGAGCGGATGCCCTCTTGTGGCTGAGGGTCCTTTGAGAAAGAGAATCTCTTCTTCCATCTCGATACGGCCAGTAATATACTTAAACGTCTCGATCATGTCTCCTCTCTCACTACATTCCTCGAGTGAGTACAGCTGCAAATTTTTTAGCCTTTCCTCGTACGATAGTCCATTGAGTTTAGCACCCCCAAACCTTTTGAAAAGTTGGCTTCTATGCACATACTAACTGATAACGTAGACTTAACATATCCTAAATAAGAGGCGGCATGTGTCCCTATGTTAAATTTTTGCAGGTTTCACCCGCTAACGGGAATATGCATGACTTGCAAAAACTAAAATACAAAAATGCCCTTCATAGTGTTGTGATAAATCTGGACATAGTACATGAAAAGTCCCATATCAGAATGCACTAAGCCTAGATTTTACCACACTTTAGAAAAAGGGCCCCATGATTTCTTGTTTTTATAGCACTATTGGTTGTCTGTGACACTGCACAGTGGCGATAAGTACTCAGGTACAAAACGTCCCTGCCCTGGGAAGCTTACATTCTAAGATGATTCATGAAGCAATGGGAGATAAAGGACCCAAGACTATAAATGGTGTCCAAAAATTGTCACTGAAAAAAAATCACGCTAAATGCTGTTGTATAAATGGTGTTCAAAGTTAAGCACTGTTTATAGAATTTGATTTAGTGCCAGGATCTGTCTAAATTTAGGCATGAGGATTTACACCAATTATTTATTTATTTTATTTTCTATACTGTTCTCCTAGAGGAGCTCAGAATGGTTTACATGAATGTATTCAGGTACTCAAGCATTTTTCCCTGTCTGTCCCAGCAGGCTCATGGTCTATCTAATGTACCTGGGACTAAGGGCTAGATTCATTAACCTGCCCGAATTGGAACAATCCGTTTCCGATTCAGGCAGGTCTGATTGATTCACAAATCAATCATATTCAAATGGGGGCAATTAGAGGAACGCCCCCATTTGCGAGCAGTGATCGCAAATGTGTGATCCCTGCTCATGCGCAAACCCTGACAGTAATGACAGGAGAAGCAGCCTCCTGTCACTGCTGTCAGGGCTCTGCCCACATCTCTCCTGCCTGCTCGCCCCGACTCTCCTGCTCTCTGCCGCCCTTTCATGCAGTGCAAGCCCGTGGTTTTAAAGTGGGCCTGCACTGCGGGGAACGGCGGCAGAGAGCAGGAGAGTCGGGGAAGCCAGAGAGTCAGGGCTGGCAGAGAGCAGGAGAGTCTACAGTAGCTCACCCATCAGCCCAACACCCCCCCGGATCAACCCCGACCGGCCCACCGGCCCCACAACCTAACCCACGACCGATCCACCCCTGGTCGAGCCAGGTGGCCGGGCCTGGCCCACCCCCTCAGTGTACCTGACAAATTGTTGGGAGCAGGAGGGGTGCCCGGTCCCTCCTACTCCTTAGGCCTTCCCAATCCACATCTTCAGGAGCAGGTTGATTTGCAAAGTCCTCCTGCTCCTGCTGCTCCGCTGTTCACTATGCCATAGCGGCCTTAGGCCATGCCCCAGCGCATCATCTGATGCATGGGGAGGGGCCTAAAGCCCTGATTGGCTGAGGTGCCTCGGGTTCTTCCCTTGGGAGGGGCCTGGGGTGCCTCAGCCAATCAGGGACTTCCTTATGGAGGAGTCTAGGGAAGTCTCTGATTGATCGGGCCAGTGGACTCTCCTGCTCTCTGCCACCATTCCCTGCAGTGCAGGCCTTCTTTAAAACCACGGGCTTGCACAGCGGGGAAGAGCAGCAGAGAGCAGGAGAGTCGGGGCGAGCAGGCAGGAGAGATGTGGGCAGAGCAGGGCGGTGATGCGGCGATTCGGGGAGATATCCAGGAAAGAACATCGGAGCGGCAGGCAGGAGATATTCAGGGCAGCAGAGAGCAGGGCCGGCAGAAAGCAGGGCTGTGAGCTGGGCTTCTATGGAGCAGGAGAGTAGGAAAGACGTTTGCGACTGGTCCCCAGCAGTCGCTTTTTCCCAGTCGGATTTGAAAAAATGGTTAGTGAATCGCGTCCCTGCCTATTTTGCATGCAGTTCCCTTCATTTACATGCGCGGATTGGAAGAGGATCGCTACACATGTTAGTGAATTGTGTTGTGTGGAAATTGGGTCGCAAAGTGCTCGCAAACCGATTGGTACACGATCGGTTTACTTAGTGAATCTAGCCCTAAGTGACTTGCCCAGAGTTACAAGGAGCAGGATGGGCTTGAACCCACAACCTCAGGTTGCTGAGGCTGTAGATTTAACCACTGCGCGACACCCTGCTGTAAATCCTTGCACTTACATTAGGCATGGATCCCCCTTATTCTATAATAGTGTGCATATATTGCCTCTGTTCTGCCTAAAAATGCATGTGTTAATTTCAATTAGTGCCAATAAATGATCATTAGCACTCATTTATCGGTACTAATTGGCTTGTTATTCAGTTAAATTATGTGTCGGAATTGGGAATGTGCCCAAATTTATGTGCACAGCTTTTAGTCCCATATATACAATTAGAAAGTAACTTGGCCAAAATTACAAGGAGCCTCAGTGGAAGAAGAAGGATTTGAACAGTAGGATATTTGATTCTTAGCCAAGTGCTCTAACCACTAAGTTACTTTCTCTCTCGCTCATACTGCAAATCCGTTCAAAGCTGTATACAAGAAGAACATTATGCACCCCAAGGCCCGGATTCTGCAAAGTGCGTCCCGATGTTAAGCAGTGTAGGCGTCCTACAGCTGTCTAATCAGCCAATCGGGATGCACGTTTAAAAAAAATGCTCCCCAGGCAGGCTGTCTATGTTGAAGATGTCTCCAGGAGCCTAGGGAGGCCCGCAAGACTGCCTAAGCTCGCCTAAGGCTAGGCGAAACTAGGCGGCCCTATACGTTTCCCTAGTAGAGCGGGAGACGCTTGCAATGTAGGTCAGCAAAATGCTGGCCTACATTGTAAGTAGATTCAGTTGCTATACTTATCGCGGCAAGGGATCTCCCTGCCACGATAAGTATAGCGTCCGCAGCCGCCTGTCCCCCCCGATGAGCGCCAGCAGGAGGGTGCCCAACCTCCCCTCTGAACCCCCACCCTGCGCTAACACCCCCCAACCTCCCCCCCACTAATCTTTAATCATTGGCTGGCCTTAGGTTTATTGGGCCCGCCCATCTCCAATAAGCCTAAGGCCTGATTAGCCCAGGCTCTAGGAGCCTGGGCCAATCAGGCTTTAGGCTTATCGGGGATGGGCCAGAAAGGGGCAGGCCTGCCTTATTTCTATGAGGTGGGCCTGCCGTCCAGTAGCAAGATTAAAGATTAGTGGGCAAGGGAGGATAGGGGGAGTTGGG
Organism: Geotrypetes seraphini; assembly: GCF_902459505.1. NCBI lineage: Eukaryota > Metazoa > Chordata > Amphibia > Gymnophiona > Dermophiidae > Geotrypetes > Geotrypetes seraphini. Next base: position 40,391,797 of record NC_047096.1, read on the forward strand.
AGGGGGGGTCTGCAGGGGTGGGGTGATACCGTAGGGGGGTCCAGAGGGAAGGGGCGTCCTCCAGCAGGAAGGGTTGGAACCCTCCTGCCGGCAACGGCAGGGAGATCCCTTGCTGCGATAAGTGTAGCAGCCGCATCTACTCTAACCTGGTTCTGTAACTGGCGTCTGTAACATGGACGTCAGTTGCAGAATCGTGGTTAGTGTAGGCCCGATTCTGTATAGGACGCCCCTCCTGGGTGTCCTATACAGAATCCGGGCCTGATGTGGTGCAGTGGTTTGAGTACTCTCTGGAAGCTTCAGTCCATATTTTGATACTTCATCATTCAGAATTCTAGTTCAATCCCTTATACTGAGCCAACTTGACTACTGTAATAATGCCTATCTGGCAATTTCCCAGAAAAATATGTAGCGATTACAACTGGTGCAAAATGCAGCAGTCAGACTGATTTTTGGATTGAAGAAGTTTGACCATGTATCTCCTTCTTACCGACTCCTGCATTGGTTGCCAATGGAGGCACGTGTGAAGTTTAAGTTTGGATGTTTCTGCTTTAAGGTACTGTTCGGTTTAGCCCCTAAATATATAACTGACCTTTTCTCCTTCCCAACCAACAGACATAAGAGAAGCTCACACTTGAATTTTGTATCTCCACTGGTAAGAGGATGTAAATTCAAAAGTCATCATCAACATCTTCTCTCATTTCAAGCAGTATTATGGGGTAAAGACCTGGAACAATTAATTATGCTTGCTAATACTTATGGGGAATTCAGGAGACACCTAAAAACATATTTGTTCCTGAAGTACTTAGGCAACGGATTTGTACAACATTTCCCACATTAATCTGATCTCTAGAGCCGCTATTCACTAGTTTTAACTTGTCAGTTCTACTCAGTTTGTAGCATTTTTTAAATCATTGTAAACCGCATAGAACTTCACGGTCCTGCGGTATATAAACTGTTATTATTATTATTATACAAAAAGTTGACCAAAGAAGGACAATACTATAACTGAGCACTCACATTTATGAGCCACTTACATATCTAAATGTTCAGAATATTGTCATTTTCACCGGCATGTTCCATGTGCATCCTAGTGACCAGATGTTTCAAGCTTATTTAAACGTGATATACCGCTTTAATTACCAAAGTGGTGTACATTGTACAAAATTTAAAATATGAGTAAAAATGTGGAAATGACAACACAAATTGCAAGATATAACTGACAATACATGCTACAAAAGGGAAATGGATGGGATACGTTTCATAAAAATAAAAAGGAAAGGGAATGGAAAGAACGAAGGGGAGTAGGGAGGGCATTCCAGAAAGTGGGAGCAACTCATGGCAAGTGGGAGTAAACTCATGGCAAGAGTCTACTGATGCATCTCTCACTTAGAATCACATCTTATACCTTACAAGGGTGTTGCAGTCATATAATATATTATTTATAATAATCACACACTTCACTCTGGGAAGAAAAATAATTTGAAAAAAATGGATATAAAAAGTAGTCCTTCAGTTGTGGGGAAGAACGAGAGAGAGGATTTAAAAGACATGACCCTAGGAATCAAAAAGAAATCTGTTTTGACATGAGGGAAACTAGATATTTTTGATCTGTGACTAATAGGTGTAGGTGATGAAATGTATTCCTCTGTGATACTGCTATGATTATGTTTCTTGCCTTCTTTCCCATGCTGACAGAGCCAGCTTGGCTGAAACAGAGCAAAAAAAGAGCTGAATTAAGTTAACATAATAACATAGTAGATGATGGCAGATAAAGACCCGAATGGTTCATCTAATCTGCCCAACCTGATTCAATCTAAAAATTTGTTGGGTTGGTTTTTTTCTTCATCTTCTTAGCTATTTTGGGCAAGAATCCAAAGCTCTGCCCGGTACTGTTCTTAGGTTCCAACTACTGAAGTCTCCGTCAAAGCTCACTCCAGCCCATCTACACCCTCCCAGCCATTGAAGCCCTCCCCAGCCCATCTTCCACCAAACGGCCATATACAGACACAGACCTGCAAGTCTGCCCAGTACAGGCCTTAGTTCTTCAATATTTCCTATTCTTTTCTGATTCTAGATCCTCTGTGTTCATCCCACGTTTTTTGGAACTCTGTCACCGATTTCATCTCCACTACCTCTCTCGGGAGCGCATGCCAGGCAACCACCACCTTCTCCATGAAGAAGAATTTCCTTAGATTGCTCATGAGTCTACCACCCCTCAACCTCAAATTATATCCTCTGGTAAGTTGAAATGAACTTGAGCCTTCTGGAAGTGCTTTTCTAAGGGTTCTTCCTAAACTACCGTACAGAAGGAAGCAAGACGTTGTTGGTCAGTTAATACTTTTTTTTTTTTTTGCACATCTTCGGAGGATACAGTGAAGGGCTACAGTTCCTCATTAAAACTGGGCTCCACTGTCTGATAACTTCAGCTTGGTTCCTTGGCTAGACTGGAGCTGAGTCTGCTGATTTTGACTGTGAGATCTCACTGGCTGTGGCCATCTTGCGCATTAGGTTTGACATAGTAAGAGTAGTAAAGAAACCTTATTCACGCAGCAGCATTGCTTAGACTGACTGAGGTAGGACTTGGAACCTTGTCCAAGCAGCAATATTCTGTTTTTGGTTCCAAAGCAAAACTCATTCTGTCAGCTTTTAATTTAGGTTTTTTTTTTTTTTTTTTTAATTCCTGATTTGAGTTTTATGAAATTTTGCCATTTGGTAAATGAGGGGATTTGTGTGCTGAATGTCAATATATACCTAAGAGAGAAGTGTGTGGGCAGTGGCATAGTAAGGAGGTGGGGAAGGGGGTGGTCCGCCCTGGTGCACCCTCTCTGTCCCCCAGCTCCTTCTCAACCCCCCCTGACGTGCACGTGCGTCCCTTCCCTCTCCTCCCCTCGTACCGCTTTCATTTTCCCTGCATGAGCAGTATTACAAACTTGCTGCAGGCATCGGTGTCGCCTCTCTCTGACGTCACTTCCAGGCCCTGGACCTAGGAAGTGATGTCAGAGGGATAGCTGACATGATGCAGGCAGCAGGTTCGTGTTGCTGCTCCCTCCTGGAAAATTAAAAAGGAACGGGGGAAGGGAAGGGGGTGTGCGCGTGCACTGGGGGGTTGGGGGGTTGTTGGGGGGTGCTACTCACCCTCGCTATGCCACTGTGTGTGGGTATGTACGAAAGACAACTACAGGAATAACATTCTGAAGAGCACATCAGAAAGAAGAATTCAGTTGTTCAATTTATTTATTGTTACTATTTATAGACCACTTATAGCCTAAGTTGTTCACATTCAGGTACAAGCATTTCCCCTGTCTGTCCTGGTGAGCTCACGCTCTATCTGATGTACCTGGGGCAGTGGGAGATTGGGTGACTTACCCAGGGTCACAAGAAGCAGCATGGATTTTGAACCCACAACCTCAGGGTGTTGAGGCTGTAGCACTAACCACTGTGCCAAACACGCCTCCCTATAGAGAAAGTGATTTTATGAAACATTGTGTCTCCCACCCCACCCCACCATCTGAATTGTGTCTATTTGTCCTCTGAATCTACATTATTTCATTCCATAATAGAGTCTCCCCACCACCCCATCTCATAGTTTTAGGTATTGTTGAAGCTCAAAACAATTTGAATCCTTGTTTCATTTGCTTTCAGGGGCAATATTTTCAAATTGGTTAGTTTTGCACATACCAGATCAGTAATGAACCTTGCTCCTTAGCCAGACTATGTGGAATATGATCTCAGTCTCTCAAATTTAATGCTAATGCAAACTGGCCCTATAAGATCTATCTCTGCTCCTTAGCCTTTGAACCATCCATCCAATTTCTTTCAAATTCATGCCAAGATAACAGAATACCCTGTAATCCCCAGCTCTTATGTCATCTGCCCTTATTACTCCTGCCACTTAGAAACCTCTCTTTTTCTCTCTTATAGAGAGATAGGTTAGTTGATGTTTCAGGGAGGTCAGAGTACACTGGGATAGCAGACATTTTAAAGATTTCTGTACCATTGGTTGGCAATAAGCATTATTATAGCCATGTTGTTAGTTGACAAAGGGTACAGAAAGCCAAAAAAAAGCAAAAGAAACACCCTTACGCAAGGAGTGGACCAAACTAAAGAAAGGTAGGGGTCAGACAGATAGCTTTCTCAACCCGTAAACTTTTATTCAAAGGGAATAAAACACTCTTTGACTCGACACGGAGTGGTGTTTTGGTGGTACCCTGCCTGCCTCAGGAGTCAGAATCCAAAATCAAAACAAATAATAACATGTAAAACATAGACATTAAATTATACATACTTTAAAATGAACAATGGAAAGTGTATATATGCAATGAATAGATTTGTGCCTTACATATGTACTAATCCAATTCTACTTAAATAGAAGTTCTGGATAATCTTCTATACAGATAACCTATATGTGGTCAGGTTTGGCATCTACTCATATTTAGACTTATGCATATACTTTTTCAAAGAGTCTTTTTTTTACATTATAGCTATTGATTATATTAATTTTATTCTTTATCACAAAGGTTCTTTTATATCACATAGGTTATTTATGTAGAAGATTATCCAGAACTTTTATTTAATTATGATTAGATTGCTACATATGTCAGATACAAATCTGTTAGTTGAAAAAGTCCATAGAAATTATTACTAGGTAGGTTTGGGAAGGCTATTGTTTTCTTTGGACTTAAGCTATGAAAAACTGAACCAGTTTTGGGGGTCTGCTAGGTATTTGTGAGTCAGATTGCTATTGTTGGAAACCAGATGCTGAGATCAGTTGACCTTGGTTTCAGTCAACAGGACTTACTTATTATTGGTATACTTATTAAATATTATATACTGTTTCAAGATTATAGTAAAAGATTATATAATGATACGTTATATATATAGTAACGTATGAAGGAATATCAAGTGTGTACGTAATGAAATTGTATACATTTAAGTGATACACTTGTTGTTATATGAAAAATGAATTAAAAAATAAAAAAGGACTTACTGTATGTTATTGCATTCTTACATTATAACACTGAATGTTCTTAAAGTGTCCTTGCCATAGGTTAATGCCTATGGCAACCAACTGACGCTATGTTGTTTAGTTTCCTATAGGACAAAAAACATTTCTAATGCTTAGTGATATGCTTGCTACTGATATATAGAACTTCACCCAACAAACATTGCCAACAAGATGCAAATTTCTGACCCAAATAAGGATGCCAAACATCATAAAATGTTCATACGTCTTCTACCATTACTATTATTATAGCACTAAAAGAAGAACACAGTGCTTACTCCCCCAATCAGTGATCCCTTCCCACCAGCCATAGATGTGAAAAAAACTGTACTTTCCAGCATGTATGACAGATTCCCCCTGGCTCACATACATCTGCACAGCAGAGCAGAGGGGCACTATAAGGGTTACTGCAGTGAATGTCAAATTAAAAGTCCCAGGTCAGATGTCACTATAACTTGCTTATATTGTATGGTGAGCCCTCCAAAACCTACTGTATCTAGAAACCTAGAAACATGATGGCAGATAAAGGCCAAATGGTCCATCTAGTCTGCCCATCCACAGTAACTATTATCTCTTTCTCTCTCAAGCCCGCTTGAATTCAGACCCAGTCTTTATTTCCACCACCTCTTCTGGAAGACTGTTCCATGCATCTACCACCCTTTTGGAAAAAAGTATTTCCTCAGATTACTCCGGAGCCTATCATCTCTTAACTTCATCCTATGCCCTCTCATTGCAGAGTTTCCTTTCAAATGAAATAGACTCGACTCATGCACATTTACATTACATAGGTATTTAAACAACTCTATATATCTCCCGCCTTTCCTCCAAAGTATACAGATTGAGATCTTTAAGTGTGTCCCCATATGTCTTATGATGAAGACCACATACCATTTTAGTAGCCTTCCTCTGGACCAACTCCATCCTTTTTATATCTTTTTGAGGTGCGGCCTCCAGAATTGTACACAATATTCTAAATGAGGTCTCACCAGAGTCTTATACAAAGGCATCAATACCTCCTTTTTCCTACTTGTCATACCTCTCCCTATGCAATCTAGCATCCTTCTAGCTTGTGCTGTCACCTTTTCAGCCTGTTTGGCCACCTTAAGATCATCACATACAATCACAACCAAGTCCCACTCTTCCATCATGTACATAAGTTCTTCATCCCCTAAACTGTACTATTCCCTCGGGTTTTTGCAGCCCAAATGCATGACCTTGCATTTCTTAGCATTAAATTTTAGCTGCCAAATTTCAGACCATTCTTCAAGAATGTGGCATGAACTGTTGGATTGGCGGTTGGAAGCTGTTAGAGGTGTGGCTGGCAGCCGGAGTGAAAAGTTTGCCTGATTCTTTACAGTGAAGTTGGGAGAAGAAAGCATATAGGATTTACCACTAAAGCCGCTGGAGGGAGTGCCAGACTGTGAACTATGGAATCTACTGGGATAAGTGAGCCCTTTCTTCAGTCTTCCGATGCAAGGCGCCCCAACTGGATCCAGCTAAGTACTTGGCTTGACTGTATTTTTGGATTTTTTTTGTCTTTTTGTCTTTTTGTTTTTGTAGTTTTTGTGTTTTATGTATGACCACATTTCTACACACTGTTTTGTGTTTATGTGCACTGTGATATTTTTGCTGTGCCACTGAGGCCGGCACATGTTTTTCTCAAATTTGAGTTTTTTTACTGTGGCGGTTCTTGGGTGCAAGAGGAGCCTATGATTGATGTGCCTCAGCCTTTGTGGCTGAAATAGGCTTGCCTGTGTTTCTGAGGCTAGTTTTCATTCAACTATTATTTATTACCAGTAGCCTTACTCAACACAGTGTGTGAATTTTGTCAGAGATAAATGTTTACTAGTGATAGTGTATTTGACAAATATACCTAGAAAAAAGTGTTTGCAAGTATTATCCATACAAAAGTATAACAGGGGAAGAGGAGGTTTTTTTAGAGGATGGAAGATGAGACATTCTGTTTTGGCCATTTACCTATTTATAAGCATTTGCTGTATCACTCCCTTGAATATAATAGTGTTCTTTCCAGAAGTTTTTGCCAGCTAGATGGCATAAAAGAATAGTCTGGTAGGGAGTACTGTGGAGTATTTTAAAATTTTTCTTTAAGCTAATGGGTTGGTCAACAAAATCAGCCAGATGACACCCCATTCAAAAGGTTCTGGAAAGAATACTGTATAATGAACACTATGTTTTAGGTGGCAGCATGGAAGTAGCAAAGTCAGACAATCAAACAGAGATTTGACTGTGAATGTCATTGGCAAAGATGGTACTGGAAGCCTTAGGAGGTGCTTAGGCCACCAAAGGGATGAGCGTAGAGCAGGGGTGTCAAAGTCCCTCCTTGAGGGCCACAATCCAGTCGGGTTTTCAGGATTTCCCCAATGAATATGCATGAGATCTATTAGCATACAATGAAAGCAATGCATGCAAATAGATCTCATGCATATTCATTGGGGAAATCCAGAAAACCTGACTGGATTGCGGCCCTTGAGGAGGGACTTTGACACCCCTGGTGTAGAGGGAGACAAGAGGTCCAAGAATAGAGCCTTAAGGGACACCAGTTTGAAGTAGGATTGCTGAGAAAGAGGATCACCCAGAGGCAATACTGAAGGTATGGTGGGAGAGGTAAGAAGAGAGCCAGGATACAGCGGAGCCATGAAACTCAGGGAGAACCGCATTTCTAAGATTAGGTGGTGATCAGCAACATCAACAGCTGCAGCTAGATCAAGAGGATTAAGACAGGATACTGGCCTTTAGCTTTGGCCATGAAAAGAAATCATTGGACACTAGCAATGGCCATCTCCTTGGAGTGAAGAAGGCAAAAGTGGATGAAGCCTTTGTTAAATCACATGGCTATATTAAAAAAAAAATACTGGGCACTTTTTTTACCTGAAAAAGTCAAAATGCTAAAAATAAATAAAGCATCACTGGAATAAAGTGAACCAAAAATAAATACAGGAAGAAAACAAAAGAGAGTGGAAATGCAGCAGCAGGCAAATTGTTAGGCTATGTATCCATTGTAATACTGATGTTTTAAATAAAAGAAATAAAAAAAAAATAGAAGGTTGAGTGGAAGCTCCCCGATGAGTGTGAACTCATTCATTTCCAGCAGGAAAGAACTAAGGATAATATATCAACCCCTTCATATCTTGATAGCTGCTTCAAGACATGTATTGGAAATGTTTTTAAGAATGGCATTGTTTGTTGTTTGTTTATTTATCCCCCATCCTTATCCAGGGCGAGTTACACACTTACATACAAAATAATAAAATTACATATAACAAACAAGACGCATCAACGACAAACATCACTATAACCATAAAACAGTCCAGATCATAGAATACATCAGACTAGCATCTTGTAATCAACAGTCACCATTCATCCTCAATTAAACAATCTCAGACCCTGTATTTCATCTGACAGAACAAGTGCCTTTTAAGTAATTTCTTGAAATTCTGTTTATTCTGCTGTTGACGAATGTACTCAGGGAGATTGGTCCATTCCCTGGGACCAATACTGTGGAAGATACTATCCCTGGATGATGTTAACCTCAACTCCCACACAGGTGGAATTTGCAGATCAAAGTGATAAGTAGACTGAAGCAATCGAGGCAGATCATGTGGAAGATACTCTGGAGCAGGTGTTTGTGAGCCAGCTTATGTAGGCAAATGAAAACATTAACCAGTAACCTGTCCCTTACCTTCAGCCAGTACAAACTTACATAATATTGTCACGTGGTTGCCATATTGCCATATATATTTTTCTATGTCACTGGCACAATGCCCATTCCTCTGGCCAAGAAATGTATGACTAATAGGAAGTAAATCCTGGCATACACCTGGTACACATTACAACAGGAGTGGGCAAGCTCGGTCCTCGAGGGCCACAACCGAGTTGAGTTTTTGGCTAAACTACTGAGCAAAAAGTAAAAGAGTGCATGATCACACATACTTATGTTGGATTCTGTTTAGACTCATGACTTCTTGATAATTTGATAGATTTTTTTGGTATATTTGTATTTTATATTTATTCATGGTTTTTAGATTTTAGATTTATGATTCTCATTTCATTGTTGTATTATTTATTATTATTTATGGGACAGTTTAATACAGAATTATTTCTGTAAGACTTTAATTTATTTCTATGTTCTAATTGATGGTTGTGGCTCCTAATGCAGCCTTTTTTAAGGTGAAAGGTGGCCAATACGGGCACCTTGAATAATACGTTTATTTATTTATTTAAAAAAATTTCTATGCCGTCTATAGCCTAAACGGTTTACAAAATCTTACATACATAAATTTTAAGACAATATAGAAACATAGAAACATGACCGATCTAGTCTGTTCCTCCGCAGTAACCTAATTAAACTAAACTAAATCTTAAGGGGTTCATAATTTAAAAAAAAAAAAAAAAAAAAGGTCTAAAAAGTGTCCTAAATGGCTACTTGGACGATCAAAAAGCCTGATCGTCCAAGTACCCATAACCAAAGCTGGTTTTTAGACGTATCTAAAAACAGCTTAAGCCTTTCCCCTGGCACTAAATGCACAGAGAGAAAAGAGGTATGTTTAGAGGAGGGGAAAGGGCGGGCAGTGGGCGGGAGGTGGGCCGACCTACACCTAGGCGTACAACAGGTATAACCAAAACATTAACAGGTTAGACGAAGTCAAACCAGGTCTAAGTGCCGAAAAAGGGATCGCTGAGCTGATGGCTGCTGGCGCCATCAGTTCAGCGGCCGGCAACCTACCCATCGCAGCATCACGGCAGGAGAGATGTCTCATCTCCCCTACCATGATGCCATCACTCCTCTACCTGAACTGTCGCGACCCACGACAGGAGAGATGCCCTATCTCTCCTGCCGTGGGTCACTGCAGCTCGGGTAGAGGAGTGATGGCATCGCGGTAGGGGAGATGAGGCATCTCTCCTGTCGCGATGCATCACCCCCCCCACACACACAACATCGGGGCAAGAGGGAGACCATGTCCTCTTGCCCCGACGACTCACCGACAATATCGGGGCAAGAGGGAGCCCAAGCCCTCTTGCCCCGCAGACTCCCCAACTCCCCGACGATATCGGGGCAAGAGGGAGCCCAAGCCCTCTTGCCCCGGCGATCATGCCTCCCTCCGACTCGATCTGGCCAGGAGGGAGCCCAAGCCCTCCTGGCCCCGGCGACCCCCCCCCCTCTGATTTAACGGGCCAGGAGAGAGCCCAAGCTCTCCTGGCCCCGGCGACCCCCCTCCGATTTATCGGGCCAGGAGAGAGCCCAAGCTCTCCTGGCCCCGGTGACCCCTACCCCCCACCCCCCACTACATTATGGGCAGGAGGGATCCCAGGCCCTCCTGCCCTCGACGCAAGCCCCCTCCCCCCAATGACCGCCCCCCAGAACCCCTGACCTCCCCCAGTGACCCACAACCCCCCCGGCCAACCCCATGACCCCCCCACCCCACCCCCCTTCCCCGTACCTCTTAAAGTTGGCCGGACGGACGCGTGCCAAACCTGCCCGTCCAGCAGGCAGCCAACTCCAGAATGAGCCCGGATTGGCCCAGCCGTCCCAAAGCCCCGCCCACAGGTGGGGCCTAAGGTGCCTGGGCCAATCAGAATAGGCCCGGGAGCCTTAGGCCCCTCCTGTAGGCGGGGCCTTAGGCACATGGGCCGGTTTGGGCTCTCTCCTGGCCTGTTAAATCGGAGGGGGGGGGGTTGCTGGGGCCAGGAGGGCTTGGGCTCCCTCTGGCCAGATCGAGTCGGAGGGGGCACGATCACTGGGGCAAGAGGGCTTGGGCTCCCTCTTTCCCCGATGTCATCGGGGAGTCGGGGGGCAAGAGGGCTTGAGCTCCCTCTTGCCCCGATGTTGTCGGGGGGGGGGGGGGTGTGTGGTTGCGGTTCGACATTGCAGGAGGGCTTGGGCACCCTCCTGCCTGGATTGTTGTGGGGGGGGAGGGTTCTGTAACTGGTGTTGTTTTAGACAGACACCGGTTACAGAATCCAGCTTTTAGGCGAAGGACTGGCTCCTCCTTCGCCTAAAAGCCCTTCCGTTGGACGTTTGGGGCTTACGTGTTTTTTTGGTTCATTATGGCCAAAAAGTGTAGACGTCCTGGGGGTGTACTTTTAGATGTAGTGGTGCTCTGGGCGTTTAGTAGAGGCAGGCCATAATCAAAACAAGGACGTTTGTTTTGGTTATGGACACTTTCCCTGCTTCTGCTTTGAATGTTTAAGGACTTAGGCCAAAAGGGGACTTAGACTTTTTTTTAATTATGCCCCTCTAAGTTTATATACCGCATTTTCTCCATAAAGATAGAGCTCAGCACGGTTTACAGGAAGTTTAAAATAAGGAAAGGAAAACATAATAAGAATTAGTGATTATAAAGAGGGTAGAGAGATTTACATTTTTGAGAATAACCAAGTTTTCAGATGCTTATGGAATAATTGGCGGGAGCCCAGAATCCGCAGCAGGGCAGGAAGGTTATTCCAAAGCTCAGTGAATTAGAAGAAAAGAGATTTCCCCAATTTTCCCGGATAGATGATGCCTTTTAATGAGGGGAAAGATAGTTTAAGTTTTTGGGTGGATCGGGTAGTATCAGGTCTTGAAGAATTCCAAGATAATGGAATTAGGGGAGGAAGAGTGCCATGTTAGGCAGGCACATTTTAAAGTGAACCATAGAAATTACTGGAAGCCAGTGAAGTTTTGACAGAAGCGTGGAAACATGATCAAATTTACTTTTTTGCGAAGATCAACCTAGCCGCAGTGTTCTGGATCCGCTGAAGTCTTTGAAGACTTTTCTTGGTTAGGCTTAGATAGATAGAGTTACAATAGTCCAGCTTGGAAAAAATGATCGATTGTACAAGGACAGCAAAATGTTGTTGGTGGAAGCAGGATCTCACTTTTCTCAACATGTGAAGACTAAAAAAACATTGGTAAAAAAAAAAAAAAAAATTTTTTTTAGAGTTGAGATGGTCTTTAGAAGAAAGTGTAGAGAGATCCCATGTGCCTATCCCAGGCGCTTTTGAATTCAGACACAATCTCTGTCTCCATCACCTCATAAATAATGAGATCCTCAGAAGATCAGCAATCAGGAAAAATCAATGCCTAAAAAAAGGCTTTTACAAACAGTATGTTGAGTAATTTCCTAAAGGCAACTCTATTACCATTTTGTTGGTCTCAGGGCCGCCATCAGGGCAGTACCACCAGTCCTGCATTCAGGGGCCCGGAGCTGACAGGGGGCCCGGGCTCCCCCAGGGTACTAGGCCACAGTCTAGGAGGAGGGGCGGTCCGCCCCACGTGGACAGGAGAGAGCTGGACGGGGGACCCGCGGAGTTCAATACATCTCGAGCCGCGAGGCTCGTCTTCTGTTCCTGCCTGCCCTGCCGCTCACATATAGCCGATCGCAAGTGTTCCCCGATGTCAGCGCTGACGTCGGAGGGAGGGCTTAAGCAAAGCCTGCCCTCCGACGTCAGCGCTGAAGTCGGAGAATACTTCCGGTCGGCTATTTGTGTGCGGCAGGACAGGCAGGAACAGAAGACGAGCCTCGCGGCTCGAGATGTATTGAACTCCGCGGGTCCCCCGTCCAGCTCTCTCCTGTCCACATGGGGCGGACCTCCCCTCCCCCTAGACTGTGGCCTAGGACCCTGGGGGAGCACGGGCCCCCTGTCAGCTCCGGGCAGGAAACAGAAGGCAAGCCTCGCGGCTTGAGCTTCGTTTTGCTGAGAAAGTTGCAAAGATGGGCTGGGAGGCAAACGCGGAACACAAAAGGGGGGAGGGAGTGCGTTTTGGACACAAGGCATGAACTTGGGAGAGAGGAAGGGAGGGAAAGAGATGCTGAGGTGGGGGAGAGAATGGGTTTTTGGACACAGAAGGCATGGACTTGGGAGAGAGAAAGGGAGGGAAAGAGATGCTGAGGTGGGGGAGGGAATGGGTTTTTGGACACAGAAGGCATGGACTTGGGAGAGAGGAAGGGAGGGAAAGAGATACTGAAGTGGGGGAGGGAATGAGTTTTTGGACACAGAAGGCATGGACTTGGGAGAGAGGAAGGGAGGGAAAGAGATGGTTGTGTACACGGGGAATAGAAGAAAGGAGAATTTTTGGTCATAGCGAGGGAGTGAGGTATAGAAAGTGGCATACCAGGGTGGGGGGGGGGGGCGGTCCGCCCCGCCCCGCCCCGGGTTTACATCCCAAGGGGGTGCACAGCTGGCCACCCTCCAGTGTTCTCCCTAAGCCGGCAAACTGCGGCTCTTTAGTCACTTGAGTGCCACCGCCGCCATCGGGAACAGGCCGGCGCCAAGTTCTCCCTGCTTTTCCCTGTGGGGCCAGCCAACTCTCGCCACTCGCGCCAATTCTGACGTCGGAGAGGACATTCTGGGCCAGCCAATCACTGCCTGGCTGGCCTAGAATGTCCTCTCCGACGTTAGAATTGACGTTGGGTGGCGAGAGTTGATCGGCCCCGCGGGGAAGAGAAGCAGGGTGAACTCGGCGCTGGCCTGTTCCCGATGGTGGCAGTGGCAGCCTATTCCCCAGTGGCGGTGGCAGCATTTTCCCAATGGTGGTGGCATAGGGGAGGGCAGGGAGAAAGAAAGAAAGGGGGGACAGGAAGCCAGAAAGAAAGAAAAGGGGCAGGGTGAAACAAAGAAAAATGGGGCACGGGAAGAGAGAGAGAGAAAGACAGACATACAGAACGAAAGAGGGTGTGGAGAGAGAAAGAAGGGGGCAGGGTGAGAGAGAGAAAAACAGACATACAGAAAGAAAGGGGGTATGGAGAGAGAGAAAAAGAAAGAAGGGGCAGGGTGAAACAAAGAAAAAGTTTGGGGAGGGAATGAGGTCTGGAGGAGAGGAAGCATACAGGAGGCTGAAAGAAGGGAAGAAATATTGGATGCACAGTCAGAAGAATAAAGTGAAACCAGAGACTGATGAAATTACCAAACGTAGGAAAAATGGTTTTATTTTCAATTTAGTGATCAAAATGTGTCTGCTTTGAGAATTTATATATGCTGTCTATATTTTGCACTATGGCCCCCTTTTACTAAACCGCAATAGCGTTTTTTAGCGCAGGGAGCCTATGAGCGTTGAGAGCAGCGTGGGGCATTCAACGCAGCTCCCTGCGCTAAAAACCACTATCGCGTTTTAGTAAAAAGGGAGGGGGAATATTTGTCTATTTTTGTATAGTTGTTACTGAGGTGACATTGCATAAAGTCATCTGCCTTGACCTCTTTGAAAACCCGCGGAATATAAATGATAATTAACATTTTCTCTGCGTACAGCGTGCTTTGTGTTTTTAAAATTTTATTGTTGGTAGATCATTTTGACTTGGCCACAAAGGTAAGGGGGAGGGAGGGAGGGGAACTGCTGAAAGACATCTAGTAATCCTTGAAGGCTTGACTGTGCAGGAAATTTAATCATGTTTTGTTATGTGACTGGCATTATTTAGACTTTAATTTCTATGAATGAATAGAATGAAAATGATATAAATTACTTGCTTGTTTTTATGTGCGTGTGCTGAAGGAAAGTGGAGAGAGAGTGGGCTGAGGACGCTGAAGGGAAATGGGGAAGAGAGAATGGGGAGAAGACGCTGTTTTATAAATTGACAATTGTACAGAATATTGTTTCTTTTTTATATTCATCCATAGCTGCATGTTAATGATGTGCTCATATGCACTTATTTATCATCATAACATATACATCATCATTAACATGCAGCTGTGGATGTGTAAGGACAGGCTGAGGAGGATGGATGGGAAGGAAGGAAGGTGCACATATCAACATATCGTAAATTTTTAACATGCATGAAGCAGCTATAGGCAAGCAGAGGAGGATGGGATCATACAGATGTGTATGTTCAGATATGCGCTCAGATGTGTAGATTTTTCTGATATATTTATTAAGCTTACAGTATTTATAAAAACACATTTAATACTTGTTACAAAAAATATTGTGCAATTGTGATCTACTTCTGGCCTATAAAGGTCAAAAGAAATCCTTAACTGAGATTTTACATTCAAAAGTGAATTATAGCTACTAGCACTATTATTTATTAGTTATTTATTATGCAGATGTTTGTTAGTTTGTTATTAGTTCAGTATTAGACATGTTAGTTTAGAATAGATAGGTATAGATTAGTTTAGTTTAGGTTAGGTTAGGGCCCTGCTGAAAGAGTCTACCTTGACGTGGTTGCAGGCTTACAAATCTTTTGGTCAAAGAGTGCGGCGACAGAGAAAAGTATGTGTGTATTCGGCCCATGGAAGAAGGGGGGGGTCGGGGGGGGGAAGGGGTGCTTGGGGGGCCCAGTAGGATTGCTCAGTAAGGGGCCCAGAAATTTCTGATGGCGGCCCTGGTTGGTCTGCTCTGCTTTGTCTGTGGATTGAGTACATGCAGCTCGCTGTCTCTTTGTGATTCTACTCCTTGGTATCTCATGCATATTCATTTTGTGGTAGGCACCTGTTTTGCAGGCATCTATCACAGCAGGTGCTGTTTCCAGAATCAGGCCTTCTAAAATAGGTGTCAGTATTGGGCTCACACAGCTGCACATGCCAATAGCAAAATTAGCGCATGGCCACTAATTGGGGAAAATGGAAAAGTCATACATTTTCTGGCTGAGGCACAAGTGGCCTTGGCATATGGGAAAGACACGTGTAAGCCAAGTTTCCAAGTTTATTCATATCTTACTATCCCGCACCAAGGATAAAAACCTTCTGGGTGGTTTACAATCTAAAATCAATTCAAAAATAAAATCACATTACACCATACAAGCAGACTACAATTATTATAGGAAAGTAGGAAGGAGAATACATTAGGCTACAATGTCTTATGTGAAAAAACCCAAATGCCGCTGAGGCTACTTTTGTAGTGGCTTTAGTAAAAGGACCCCATAAATGCTTATCTGGTTGGATTTAAATCATTTTTACTGCAAAAGAATTGTTAGATATGTATAAAGAAGAGCAAAATAAGTCATTCTTTATTATTATAATGGGTATCTAGTGGTGGCCATGTTTTCAGATCATAAGAGACAGTATGACTTTATAAAGCAGCGATTTCCTCATATTGTCTTATCAAACAGAAATAACTCCACCATTCTGTTGTATTTAATTCTGAATTGTCTTTCCAATAGCAAATGATAAAGTGGGTGGCTAAGGAAATTATAATGTTGAAGAGCTTAGTATGGATATCAGAGATCTTTAAATTAGGAGTGGATGAATGAAGAGTAATGATTTTGTAAGAAATGGGAATAGAGTTAGCCATGCTAAGAGCCTGTCCCATATGAAGCTCCAATAGATGCATATATTATCGCAATAAAATAGTGAAAGTGATGATGTCCCTGGTTCTTTTGAAGAAGACCAGCAGAAATTAGAGTTGTTCTTTCTTAATATTTCTGCTAATCTAATTGAGTCCGGTACGCTTTATGCATAATAATAAAAATAATAATAAGACAACTGAGTAATTGCTGTTGATAATGAAGGTAGGATGTTTTGGTCCAAAAATGTTTCCAGTCTATGGGGCTCATTTGCAAAAAAAGTGGCATAAAGGGGCAGATGGATGTTTTTCTTGCCAAATCCTTCCAATTTGCTATTTCCGAATCCTATTTTCTAGACAGATTTCAATGCTGTTCATCTAAATCTCAATGGGGTGTGTTAGATGCATGGTGTGGGCGACACTAGGATGGGCTTATGATCTGGACATTAAAAAATATATCCAGGGCACAATTTGAACATTTAGGGATAGATCTGTTTTAATAATGAATGCAAAAAAAGTGCACAAATCAACCAGATGATCGCTGGAGACATGCACCCCTCCTAGTCCCCAGTGGTCATTGCCCCCATTGACCCCCTCCCACTCCTACCCCCAAAGACGTAAATGAAACAGAACATACCTGTCTGTGTTATAGCTTCAGAAGTTACAGCCAGTCCTAGTAGAGCAGCAAGCAGGTTCCTGTAATAGCCTGGTGGTCAGTGCAGTGGACTGAAGAGAAGGGTACCTAGGCCTATATCCCATTATAGCTTGTACACTTGTGGTGGAAAGTGTGAGCCCACCAAAACCCACTCAGAACCTACTATATTGCCATATAAGTGACATCTGCAGATATAAGGGCTATTGTTGTGGTGTACAGTTGGGTCCAGTAGGTTTGGGATGGATTTTGGAAAGCTCACTGTACACTATAAGCAGGTTATAATAATATGTGTGCTTGGGCCTTTTTATGTGAAATGCCCCACTGCTTGCTGGGATGTCTATGTGAAGGACTCTCACAGAGCAGACCTGCCTATATATACAGAGAAGGGGAACTACACAATCTCAAAATATCAATCAAACAGCAGCATTGGAGAAACTTGCTTAAATTTTGTGCCTAAAAAAAACTGGTGCTGAAAATGCCCACTAGGTGATGTTCTATAAACCACATTTGGTGAGGCATGATTTATAGAATAGCACTTATGTTTGGAACCCATGCCTAACTTTAGATGTTTCCATTTACACCAACGGAAACATGGTGCCCCCAGTGGCATAGTGAGGGTAGGAGGTGCCTGGGGCAGTGGCGCCTCCCACACCCTTCTCTCTGCCCCTCCCTCCTTTCACACCAACTCCCCTCGCTCCTTCTGTATCCCCATGCCCCATTCGTGCCCTCCCTTCCCACCCACCATACCTGTTTAAAATCTTCACCAGTGTGAGCAGCTTCTCCTGCCTGCTGCTCTCTTGTGTTGGTTTTCCCTCTGACGTCATTTCCTGCCCAACGACCCAGAAGTGATTTCAGAGGGAGCCAGGTCGACACAAGCAGCAGGCTAAAGTAGTTGCTTGCACTGGTGAAGATTTTAAAGAGGTACAGGGGCAGTCGTGAGCGTGGGCATGAGGCCAAGAGGTGCCATTGCCCCCTGCCCCCTTACTATGCCACTGGATGCCCCTTATTCTATAATTACTCATGTAACTTTTGAAGAATGCCCCGATATGCCCATGACTCTCCCATTTCCATGCCCCCCTTTTGGTGCTGTACTTAAATTTTAGATGCAGATCCCACACATAAATTTAAATTAAAACCAACTGACACTAACAATTGCCTGCAATGTAAGAAGCAATTATGTGCTAATTGGCTCATTATTCAATTAACTTGCATGCACCCAAATTTGCACGCCAACTCAAAGCGCCATACACAGAACTCGGGAGTCAATGTGCACCTTAAAAAAGAAATATATCAAATGGAAAAAATGCTTGGAAATTGGGAAACAGGAACCAGGTTTGTTTTTTGTTTGTCCATCTACACCCTTATTTTCTTGCTCTTAAGTTCCCCTATCCTTCTTTCTTAAGCACTTCCATCCTGTTCTTTCCCCACTGATCCAGGGGCTCGGGATTTCCAGCTTCTCAGAAATGAGACTCTTTTTCTGCATTGCAAAAGAAAGGTGTGGAGGCAGTTAGGGCAGAACCTACCTGTTTTATCCCCCAGATTCTTTTGTGAGGTGGGGAAGGTGAACGACTCTTAAAAAAAACCCACCTGTAGCTACCACTGATAAAATCCTTGGGGGGGGGGGGAGGGGCACACATCGGCTCCATCTCACATCTTTGATGAAATGCTATTTAGCACATTGTGAAAGGGGATGGGAGGGAGACATCCATCTCCACTGCACGATGCAGCAGATCGGTATGTGTGCCAGAGAAGCTCCGATGGAATAATGTCACTGCAGCGGCAGCAAAAAGAGTGGGGGTTGGGGAGAATTGATGTGTTGAGCATTTATTCTAAAGAGCTGCGGTACGTCACTAGATCTTTCCCCGAGATGGTGGAAAATACATTCTTTTCCTCTTTCTAAAGAGAAGGTGGATGGGAGAAATGGGGATTCAAGGGGTTGGGGGGGGGGGAGGAAGAGTATCATCCTTCAGGGTATGAGAGCCTTTGGGTTTTAATTAAATGACACTGAAGGGGAGACAGAGATGGCTTTGAAGGAAGAACACAAGTGTAACAATTATTGAGACAGCCTTCACAAGCATTTATGTGTGTGTGTGTGGCATTATCATTATGCATTATGCATGCATTATGCATGTGTGTGTGTGGCATTATCAAGCATAAACTGGAACAAGGTAGAATAGAACAATTACAAAAATTAGGGTAACACCCAAAATAAGCTAAGGATTCTTCCATGTAGTTGAGCAGCCTGCTGCTTTCCCCCATAGACTAGTAGGGGATTTGCCGTTCCATACTGAAATTCTGTGATGCTTTTGTACCTTGCCTCTGTCCTAGTCTGCTCCATATTCTAACCCTGAGGATTCTTTGAACTCTATCCCTCACAGTGGCGTAACGAGGGTGAGAGGCGCCCGGTGCCCCTCCCCCACCCTCATCGCCACCCCCGCTCCTTCCCCGCTCCCCCCTGCCGCTCACCTGCCCCCTTCTCTTCCCCCCCCACGTACCTCTTGAGCAACAAGAATGTCAACATGCTCCTCATGATCCCATTGTTTCTCCCGCTGACATCACGGACCCGGAAGTGGGGGGGCATGCGTGTGGCGAGGGGAGGAGTGGGAAGAGGCGGGGCAGAGAGGAGGAGAGGTGCCATTGCCCCCACCAACATAGCGTCCGGGGTGGACAGCCCCCCCTTATTATGCCACTGTTCCCTCAACCTTAATTCGGTCCTGCACCACCTCTTGTTTGTCTCTGCATCTGTTTCAACAAGGAGGCAAAATAACTTTGGATAAAGGAGTTGATAAAAATCAGGGATGGACTACATAATGACCCAGAGTTAGAGTAGCCTCATAAGGCAGATATACAAAGCTCTGGCTGTCTACATCTACTATTGCTACTACTTATCATTTCTATAGCACTGCTAGACGTACACAGCGTTGTATATTAAAACATTTAAGAGACAGTCCCTGCTCAGTAGAGCTTATAATCTAATCAAACAGACAAACTGGATAAGTAGGGGATTGGGAAGTTTCTCAGGCAACCTCCAAAAAGTGGGCTTTTACCATGGATTTGAATACTGACACGGATGGAGCTTGACGTACTAACTCAGGCAGTCTGTTCCAAGCGTATGGTGCAGCTAGAGAGGATTTTAGGATGTTCACAATGAATATTCATCAGGCATACACTTGCCTGTCCTTGCTCTGAGAACAATGTTAAATTGCCTAGCTTGGTTACCAAGAAACCAGATTCATTTAGACTCCTCAAGAAGCAGAGTTGCGTATGCTTGCCCCAGCCTGATTTTCAGAATATCCCTGAAATGCATCACATACCTGCCAATGCAGCAAATAAGCCCTGGCTCTCTTTAAAGCTACCAAGAGAACCAGTTTCTTGAGAGAGACTTACATCTCATTCCTGCTCTGTGCTTAGGGCCTGATGCTCAAAGATTCTCAGTAGAGGAAAACTTTGCTGCGAATCTAGCCTTGAAATACATACAAATTCACGCTGCACCAAAATTGCGGCAAATCTGAAGCTCAGGACACAAAAATCTAACTTTGCCTGAGCCTGTTATTACCAGGCACTGGCAGAAAAGTTGATGCTGGAAAAGAATGGTCTTCTTTCCCTCCTCCTCCACTGGGCTAGGCCATGCCAGGCTTCCTCAGAAACAAGCCTGTTGACTTAATGGAGACCCAACCCTCCATACCTTTAGGATGTGGAAGCAATGCCTACATACTTCAAAATGGCGGTGCCCCACTTTCAGTAATCCTTGTTTTGACCTTTTGTGTATTGTGTACAATTCTGGTCACTGTATCTCAGAATTAGAAAAGATTAAAAGAAGGGTGACCAAAATGTTAAAGGGGATCAAACTCTTCTCATATGAGGAAAAGTTTAAGAGGTTAATGTTCTTCAGCTTGGAAAAGAGGTGACTAAGGCCTAGATTCACGAAACTTACCGATCCTGTAATGAAGGTCGCAAAACCAGTTTTGGTTTTACTGGTTTTGCAATCGTTCGTGTTCCCTGATCCAATTCACTAACTGCTGTTCGATTAATCTCCTCACTGATCTGATCCACCCATGCAAATTAGTAAAACCCCATGCAAAATAGCCAAGCGATTGATTCACTAACAATTGCTTGGCTATTCTGAATCGGGTTTTATTATCCTAAAACCTGACTGCTTCAGACCTGTTGTTAACTGTGTTACCCTCTCAGACTACACTCTCGACCTGGTTCACAGCACAGTGACCATATGACCATAAACAACCAGGGGAACCACAGAGAAGATATTAAATGTTGCTGAGAGCACTGGAGGTTGAAAATAACAATGGACAACCCTCAACACGCACTACAAAACACTTTTTCCCTGAAAACTGTGTTACCGACAGGACTGCCTGTTTATTTCCCCATTTTTTTATGGCACTATTTTGCATGTATTACACACGCAAAATATCTGACCAATATAAAAAAAAAAGAAAAAAAAGCTCCCTCCCTCTCTCCCTGAATCCAAAAAAATGTCAGGAGGGATGCCCACTCACTCCTGCCATAGGCACTCCCCCCCCAACACAATCAAAAATATGGCAGCAAGGACTTCCCTAGGCTACTCGTTAGGAAGTCCTTGATTGGCTCAGGCACCTTAGGCCCCTCCCAAAGGAGGAGCCCGAGGCACCTGAGCCAATCAGGGCCTTAGGCCTCCTCCCTGTGCATCACATAATGCACCGGGGTGAGGCCTAAGGCCTGCATTGTATTGGAAGAGGCTGCAGGAGCAGGAAGGACTGAGCACCCCTCCTTCTCCCAACTTGTTAAAGGTACGGAGACAGGGAGAGGGGGGGAGGTGTCCTCTGCTTCTGCTGTCTGGTGGCAGGAGGGAATGGGCATCCTTCCTGTCATTTGTTTTTGGGGGGGGGAGGAAGGCTTAGTAAAAAGGGGGGCATATGCAGTGCCAGATAGCATGAAGCAACTTTTGCATAAATAAACAATTATGAATAGATATGTCTAATCATACCCCTCTGACATCCTATTCCTCTCCCTAACACCCTCAGTCATATTCCTCAACCCACTAATAGTATTCTTCAGCCCCTCACTTGTCTCCCCCAACTTCCTGATTAGCATCAGGTGATGTGTCCCTCCCCTGAACCAAAGATCTGCCCACGTGTACACATCCCAACCCTTCCCCTCACCCCCAGTCTTCCATCACCCCTATGTCTTATCCAGAGGTGATCACTGGTGATGTAGTGGATCAGGTGGGAGAAGCTTCAGGTCTAAAATGGCTGCCATGACGCCTAGTGATAGACTTGTAGTGCTGCCATTAGGGGCCAGCCTCTCATATATATATATATTTATTTATTCAATTATTTAGCCTGTCCTCCCAAAGGAGCCCAGAACGGGTTACAAAGTACATCCACCATATAATCGAGACAGGACAGAGATGACATAATTTTCTTTACCCAGCGTGTGGTGGACACCTGGAATGCGCTTCCAGAGGGCGTAATAGGGCAGAGCACAGTACTGGGGTTCAAGAAAGGATTGGACAATTTCCTGCTGGAAAAAGGGATAGAGGGGTATAGTTAGAGGATTACTTCACAGGTCGTGGACCTGTTGGGCCGCCGCGTGAGCGGACTGCTGGGCACGATGGACCTTAGGTCTGACCCAGCAGAGGCATTGCTTATGTTCTTATGTTCTTATGTACATAGTTTACAATATAGACATGACAATAAAACAAATACACTAAGCAGTATAACAAGTTTAAAAAACCATAAACCATAGGTAGCGTAAGTGCGTTGACTCTGAATATATACAGAGTGGAAGAGAAGCCTAGTGGTTAGGGCATGGAGCGGACAATGGAAATCCAATTCAAATCCTGTTGATGCTCCCTATTATTTTGGGAAGTCAAGTAACCTTTCATTTTCTGAGGTAGAAATTTAGATTGTAAACCTTCCAGGGACAGGAAAATGCCCAGTATACCTGAATATCTTGAACTACTACTGAATAAAGTGTGAGGTAAATTCAACTAAATAAATTTAAAGTAATGTATGAACTATACAACAAGATGTGGTTTACCCAATTGTTGCATGCTTTTGTACTGTCACACATAGGGGTCCTTTTACAAAGGCGCAGTAGCGGTTTAACGCACGGAATACCGCGCGTTAAACCACCTGCCGCGCTAGTACCTAATGCCTCCATTGACGAGGTGTTAGGATTTTAGGCTGCCGCGGGGGTTAGCGCGTGATGAAATGTCCGACGCGCTAACCCCCCTAGCGTGCCTTGATAAAAGGAGCCCATAGATTATTGCAATAGTTTACTTGTTGAGTTACCTGATAAAGATTTAAGTCGTTTGCAGAGAGTACAGAATGCTGCAGTGAGTATTCTGAAAAATCTTGGTCTTTCTGACCCTATTTCTTCAGTTTTAGCTGAAGTTCACTGGTTTCCGTTTAAAAACAGAGGCATTTTTAAGTTTTAGTGATTGCTTTTAAGATTTTTCATGACATGTTTCCAAATTATATGATGGAGAAATTACCTATTTATCACCCTAAATGGTCAATACATTCTCAACAACAGAAACTTTGTTATATTCCTTCTATAAAATACTTCATCTTGAATGTTCACTGCTTGTAGCTAAGTTGTGGAATCAACTTCCTTCTTGTATTAGATTGTTTGACAATTTGTTATTGTTTTGTAAAGCTGTGAAAACATATTTGTTTCTGGACTAACTGTTATGTTGCAGCTCAGAAGTACAGTTGGTGTTTTATAATATACCTTGGTTTGAAATTTGAAAGAATGTTAGATGTAATTTGTTTGTCAGAGGAAGGCTACTAAAATGGTATGTGGTCTTCATCATAAGGTGTTTGAGGACAGACTTAAAAATCTCAATCTTTATACTTTGGAGGCAAGGCGGGAGAGAGGAGATATGATAGAGACGTTTAAATACCTACATAATGTTAATTCGCATGAGTCAAATCTCTTTCATTTGAAAGGAAACTGCAATGAGAAGGCGTGGGTTGAAGTTAAGAGGTGATAGGCTCCAGAGTAATCAAAGGAAATAATTTTTTTACAGAAAGGGTGGTAGATGCATGGAACAGTCTTCCAGAAGAGTTGGTGGAGACAGAGACTGTGTCTGAATTCAAAAGGACCTGGGATAGGCATGTGGGATCTCTCGGAGAGAGAAAGAGATAATGGTTACTGCGGATGGGCAGCTCTATGACCTCACAATGCAGGTACACAGAGCCTTAGCCTATAGGAAGAGGAGATGCAAATGTTAAGAGCCTTAGCCAATAGGAAGAAGAGGAGATGGATGCTGTGGAAGGGCCATTTGGCCTTTATCTGCCATCATGTTTCTATGTTTCTATTATGGATGTATATTTGTAACCCAGTCTGGGTTAACCTGTGAGGATGGGCTAAAACACTATGCACGTAAATAAATAAATAAATGTGTTTCCTATTTTACAACCACAGTATACAAACAAGAGATATCTATTAGCAAAATTAGAACTATTTTGTCCTTTCCCTTCCTCTACCCTTCCCTCACTCATATTCCCTTAACTTCCTTGACATATAACCCACAACTATATTAATGCAACCCCTCCCCCCTTGGTTATCACCAGGTCCTGAATTCTCACACCCCTATCACTTGTCCAAACAAGATAAGAAACTTAACCTCACTTAATCTAAGAACCCCCTTCTTCTGCTCAATTCTTTATCCTCATACCCAAAAATACCCTTACACACATCTAACCCAACTTCTATCCAAAATCTCACCTGCATGCACCCTACCCCCAAGGGGCAGGCAACACTAATGTCTGGCATCACTTTTTCCTCCTCAGTCTCCCAGGGCACCATGGAATCCTCCAAACTAAGCACATGGCTTCATAGTATTCAATTTTCCATTTTCAAGTTTACCTCTTTGATTGGATTTATTCTAATATTATGTTATGGAGTGGCCTAGTGATTAGGGCTGCAGTCTCAGCACCCTGAGGTTGTAGGTTCAATACTCCTTGTGAGCCTGGGCAAGTCACTTAAAACAGTGGTTCCCAACCCTGTCCTGGAGGACCCCCAAAGCCAATCGGGTTTTCAGGCTAGCCCTAATGAATATGTATGGAGCAGATTTGCATGCCTGTCACTTCCATTATATGCAAATCTCTCTCATGCATATTCATTAGGGCTAGACTGAAAACCCGGTTGGCCTGGGGGTCCTCCAGGACAGGGTTGGGAACCACTGACTCCTCCCAAAGTACTTGAATACCTGAAACCACTTAGGCTATACGCAGTGTGTAAAAATGCTAAAATGATATGTTATGTGCAATCTTATATCCCACCAAATCCTCATTAATTAGAGTTCTAGGTGAGTTACAGGCAACATATTGTTACATAGGATTTTGTATAGAGTTAAATATGCTACAAAGAATTGTACATGCTACATAAAGTTATCAAATTGTTATCAAATCATACATGCAGTCTGAGGTAATACATCATTTGATCATTATTTTTATACTGTTAACAAAACTAAGTTTTATGTCAAGCTCTATTTGCTGACTTTCTTCATAAAGGTGGTTAATAAATTCCAGTTATTAGATAAACCTGTCTGATGCTCTTGCACTGCGCTAGAGTCCCGCTCTGCTCGGTCTGCCAGTATCAGAGCACCTGGCCTGAGGGTCAAAGCTGAGGGCGGCACGGAGGCGGAGTAGACCTGAAAGCCCAGCTCCGAGAGCCACAATCAACTGCGCGAATGCATTTTAGCAGCGATGATATGTAATTAGTGAAAATGAAAGCTTTATTACCAACTGCTGGGGAGGAGCAGAGGGGCATATTATTCAATCAGCTAATGAACGGCTTGCTTTTGTGCTTGTATCTGGATGTGACAGAAGAAAGCATTGTTTATCTGCTCAGCACCTACTTCGCTTACTGGGTGACAGGGCGATCTGATGTTGAGGGGAAAGAGGTATGACTGCAGTGCACAGCTCTTATAAACGTCTGTGTAGGTGAGGTATCCTGCGTCATTGCGTTCTGGGAACAAAGCACCCCCTTTCTTGGCCTGAACTACACTTGGGGAGGCAGAGGTAAGATGTTCTTCAAACAATGAGGAGTCTTGTAGGAAGGTCTGGCAGCACAGAGCAACCTGTATTCCTCTTCTTCTCTCATGAAAGCAGCGACAGTAATTGCAGTGATTAATCTGTGGAGGAGACGCTGCAGTCATCGCTGAGAAATATCTACCCGTGTGTCAGCGTGTGAGATCTTTCCACTCATCCGACCTTTTAGCAAGTGAAAAGCAAAGGAAAAAAAAAAAGAAGTATTCGAAAGAAGAAAGTTTTTGCTTTAAGTAGCCAGCTCAACTTTGAAACAGATGGCAATAGCTGCAGTTCTGAGTGTCCTGTGCTCACATCCAATTAGAGAATGACACGGGGACAAATTTTTCCCCGTCCCCAAGGGAACACATTTTCCCATCCCAGTGAGTTATTTTCCTGTCTGTGCCCCATTCCTGCAAGCTCCGTCCTCATCTGCACAAGCCTCAAACACTTTAAAATCATAAGTAGCAACATTCTAGAGCTCAGATTGTGATGTCATAATGCCTCATTCCACCAATGCCTAAGCTCCGTCCTCATCTGCACAAGCCTCAAACACTTTAAAATCATAAGTGCGGTTAAGGCGGAGCTTACAGGAATGGGGCAGGGACAGGGGCAGCAACAAAACTCACGGGGATGGGACAGGGAAACTGAGTTCCTGCGGAGATGGGGACAAATTTATCCCTTTGTCATTCTCTGCATCCAATGCAGTATCTTCATGTGGCAAATTTATAAAATGTCACACATGATCATAATACTCAGAGTGAGCAAACCACACTGGAGAGGTTTGTAGACAAAACTAAAAAAAAAAAAAAAAAGGGATACAAGCAATTGTGTAGTAAGGGGGAAGTGGGAGGCGGACCGTCCTGGGTGCCATCTTGATGGGGGCACCTCTCTGCCTCCCCATGTCATGCATGCTCTCTCCCTTCCCCGCCCCCCAGTACCTATTTAAAATCTTCGCCAGCACGAGCAACTACTTCTAGCCTGCTATTCACACTGGCCTGGCTCCTTTTGAAAACTTCCAGGTCATGGGGGCCAAGAAGTTTCATGTTTATTTTATTTTGATATACCGCCTATTGTGTAAGTGGTTTACATAAAAGTTTTACAAAAATATATATATAAGGGGAAAGTAACACAGACTATTAAAAACAATGAAAAAGACCACACTGGCGACAAAAGGGAAGTCAGTAAAAAGCTTGTATTATTAAAAATAAAAGAATTTGGGAAAGGAACAAACCAAGAGTGAGGGATAAAGAAAAAGGAAAACCTGAAAAAAAATTAATGCTAAGGGTAATATCTTGACTTAGGCCTCAAAAGCATCTTTAAACAAAAGGGTTTTAAGGCTTGATTTAAATTTTGAGGCACAATTTTCTTGTCTAAGATCAATGGGAAGGGAATTCCACAGTGTAGGCGCTACGATTGAAAAGATAGTTTTACGAGTGGTGTCATAGACTATCTGGCGAATGGAGGGAATTGAGAGAAGATTTTGCTGAGTGACATCAGAGGGAAAGCCAGCACGAGCAGCAGGCTGGAGAAGCTGCTTGCGCTGGCAAAGGTGTTAAGAGGTACAGGTTGGGAAGGGAGAGCGCGAGTGTGGTGCAGAAAAAGTGGGGGATGGAGAGGAGGGTGAGGGGGTGCTGGCGCAGAGGGTGTGGGGGGCAGAGGGGAGGGTGTGTGGGGGCACCACTGCCCTGGGCGCCTCCTACCCTCACTACGCCACTGGATACTAGTGCACTCATAAATACCGGACTACAAGAACAAGATATACACTGTGGAATTGTTCAGTAAATGGTGAGGGCGTCCTAATTTGGTGCTCCCCCCAAAAAAAAGAGCACTGAGGGGCTGATTACATAAAAGGCTCCTAATTTGACTGGGAAAATACCCTTAATAGGCTCAGTAATTGCTAAAACTAAAAATTGAATTGGGCAATAGACGTCTATCTTTAAAAGATATGTGCCTATCGCATGGCGCTTGGCGGTGCCTAATATCTAAGTGGGCATTTCTATGTGGGCGGAGCATGACTTAGGCGCTGCTAAGTGAGATTCTCCAAAAACTTAGGTGCCTAAAATGTTGGCCTTTAAAACCCTGGCCTACATTTCAGGCACCTAAGTTTTTACATAGGTGCCTTTATCTGCGATTCTGTAAATGGCGCTAAGCGTGAATCCCACTATCAATAGTAATAAAGGAAAGGACACGCTATATAATAGTAACACAATGACAATATGTGCCTATCTTGAATTTTAATACAGCAGCTGGTCCAAACCATTGAACTAATTATGAATATTAAATAAAGGGGCCTCAAAGTCCAAAAGGATCTTGACTCGACTAGAAAGATGCTCTTAAATTTGAATTATAGTTATTCTCATCAGCCCTCATCCAGAAAAAGGTCCGAGAAGAAAGAACTCCCAACCGGGAGAAAAAATTCTCAGGTCAATAATATCAAAAGAGTCAGGAAAGCCGCTGAACACAGATTGCTAATAAATCAAAAAGAATTCAGACTTAGCTTAATGGCAAGGTTGTTCTTTCTTGTTCTTAAATCAAATGACGATTCTTAAATCAAATGACGATTGTAATCCTGTGTTGTGATTAAATACATTTCTCCATTTCACCTCTTTCTCCGGTGTGAATGACATTATTCTTGTAGGCACCAGCCAATTTAGGGGCACTCAGGGGCTGTTTATAGAATCATTCCCTGAGTGAAATTCTATAAAGGCGCTCCAAGTTGGCTTCCCTTTATAGAATAGTGCAAAACATTGGGATCTGCACCCAATTGTGAGTGCGAGGATTTACCTCAACTGAAACCTGGTGTCAATCCTCATGTGTAAATTAGGTGCGGATTCCCCTCAATTCTATAATATGGCATGGCGTAATGAGAGGAGTCGGTGCCCGGGGCAGTGGTACCCAGCATCGTTGCACCATGCACCCCTCACTCTTCCCTGCTGCTTGGGCGCCCCTAACTCTTCCCTGCTGCTTGAGCGTGCCCCCTGCCACCGCATACCTCTTGAAATGTTCACTGGTGTGAGCAGCATCTTCCACCCGCTGTTCACACCGGCGTTGGCTCCCTCCTGACCTCACATCCTGGTTCTGCAACCAGGAAGTGATGTCGGAAGGGAACCAACACTGACGGGAGCAGCAAGTAGAAGATGCTGCTCGAGCCAGCAAACATTTAAAAAGGTATGCAGGGGAGCGGAGAACAGAGAGGAAGAGAGGTGCCAGTGCTGGTGTCCCTCACAAAGATGCTGCTCCTTGCCCCCCTAACTGTGCCACTGGACTCACCCATGCTCCTCCGACAGCCATATCCCCTTTTCAGTTATACGCTAAAAGATGTATATGCACATCGTTAAATAGCACTTAGCAAAATGAATGCATAAATCCAAATTGTTGCCAATTAGCGCCAATAATTGTTAGCACCCAATTATTGGTGCTAATTGGCTTGTTAATTAACCCCTCCCCCTTTTACAAAACTGTGCAAGAGGTTTTTAGCACAGGCCGGCACGTTGAATGCTCTGTACTGCTCCGACAATCATAGAGTTCCTATGAGCGTCAGAGCAGCGCAGAGTATCCAGCGTACCAGCTGGTACAAGAAACCTTTTGTGCGATTTTGTAAAAAGGGGAGGGGTGGGGTTAATTGTGTGTTCAAATTGAGCACTTATTCAAATTTCCACATGCAATTTTGAGAACCATATATAAAATCCAAGGGTGTGTTAAAAAAATGTTCAAAGCTTATTTCCTGTATAACTGTCAGAACTTGAACAATTTCAATACAATTTAGGATAGATCATCCTGAATAAATTTGCAATAAGTCTACACTCGCACCAATCCACCTCACCTAAATGATGTCACTTCACTACCTGTTTCTTCAACTGTTGCGATGTTTTGTTCAGTGTGAACTGATTAAGGGCAAGAAGCAGGTTAGAAGAAAGTGAGATGAGAGAAGTGTAGAGAGAATCCATGAAGAGACAGATATATTTCGTATATATGGAGAAAAAGAAATGGTGAAGGAAGACTGAAAGAGAATCCTTAAAAGAGGAAACTTGAGAACAGAGAGAAACCAAGATCAAGCAGAGACAGAAAAACTGAAGAACAGCATGGCAGTACCTGGAAGAGGTTACAGCAGGGTCGGATCAACCTATGGACCAGGTGAGGCCCTGGTCCAGGGCGCCAGTGGCATAGGGCACCAAAATCCCAGTCTGATTTACTTTTAAATGTCTACGAGGATAGATGCCGGATTGGGATTCTGGCACCCTTTATCAGCAGTGCATTGAGCCAGTGCCTCACCTGGTCCAACAGGAGGGGGAAACTTGAGATTGAGGGGGAGAGGCCAGATAATGAGGGTATGGGTGCCAATGCAAAAGTTGTCTCAGGGCGACGCAGTCCCTTCAGCCTGCCCTGGCTTACAAGAGAGATGGGTTACTTGAAGGTGGCAGTGGGAAGAGATGGGCATTCCTCTCACTGCTGGTGTGTGTGTGTCAGGTGGGTTGCATGACAGTGGCGGGGGTGGGGGTAGCATCCCTCTGCCAGGGGTGGGTGTGTCAATGGGGTTGCTTGATGGCGGTGGGAGTAGAGATTGGGCATCCCTCCTGCCAATCTTTGATTTGGGTTGGGTTTAAAAAAAAAAAATTGTAGGTGTATTCTGCACATATGCCAATCGCTATCACCAGTGATCGGCACATGAAAATTTAGCCACCTTCCATGCATGGTTTTTTTAAAGAATGACTCACCATTTTGAAATCATAATAGTGGCCGTGATAGTGGCCCATCAGATTTTACCACAAACTTTAGAGAGTCTTTCCCTCAGTTCCAAACTGAGTAGGCATTTACTCTGTGACAGCTAGAGCTTTAGCAGGTGGGTTGGCACACAGTGGGCTGATATGAATACACATCTTTAGGATCACTGTTTTTCTTTTCAGCATGTGATCTTTGGGATTTTCAGTCTGATAGCAAGAATGTCTCTCTTTTTCTTTTTTTTTTTAACTTCCACCTCATATGCAATTGGCAGCCCCAGACTTGCTGGTATACACCTTTAATGAATGCCCATAAGAGGTGCCTTTAACAAATGCATCTGAGACATGCTTTTCAACATATATGGTGCCCCCTGAGTATCCTGTTTTTTGTTTTTTTTTTAACTTCCACCTTTCATACAATTGGAAGCCCAGACCTGCCAGTATACACTTATAATGAGTGCTCATGAGATGTGCCTTTAACACACACACTTGAGGCGAGCTTTTAACACACAAGTATATTGTGCTCAATGCTACCTGCACCTCCGGACCTGCCAGTAATTTTGGAGGGTTAACGGTCAGCGCTTCATTTGGTGCATTACCCAGCAATGCCTGAGCATCACCTGGAATGCTCATTTTAATATTAATGAGCTTGTTGTAATACATTCCCATAGTATTCTCGGAGGCTACTACGAGGCATGGAATAGATTGCGCAGAGCCATTTTCTACATAGGAAGCTAAAATGCTTGCACGCTACACCGGTTAGAAGTGGTTTAGCATCAAATGTTACAGGCACGGTAAGTTTTGAACAAAGGGGCCTCCTCAGAGTGGGAGATCCTAAGGAAGGAATCTACCAAGTGTATCTTGGGAGCAGATGAGCAACCTTAAATTTAAGTCTCTATAATAGGGTTGCCAGATTTTGCATCTGGAAAAAATGGATGCATAGTCTCACCCCATTCCGGGCGGCCCAGCCTGGCCCCATTCTGCCCCCAACACAGACTGTTCCGCTCCCCAAACCCCAGCCCCATGCAAACCTTGCCTCTTTGGGCCAAGTCTGGAGTGCATTTATGCATGTGCAGATGCAGATGCGATATGATGACATCACATACATGCAGGCATGCATGTGATGTCACTGTGTCGCATCAGCACATGCGCAGATGCACTCCAGACTCGGTCCCGATCTCAACAGCTTTTCCAAAACCCGGACAAAGTGACAGGTTTTAAAAAGCCGTACCGACGCCCAGACAGTCCTCTATAAGAAGACATGTGCGGGTAAATCCGGACATCTGATAACCCTACTCTAGAGTCTATAGGTAAAAGACTGCCAAGGTAGTAAGCACTGTTCCCTTTAAGCTGAGTAGGAATCCTCTACCTACAGCCCCACCAATGAGAAGTGCTCTTTAACTATCACATTCCAATAGTGAGAGACAGGCAAGCTCTACAAGACTCCAGGGAACCTGCCTGTCCCTAGCAAAACACAGTATTAAAGTGCTCCCCCTACTGGCAAGTATCATGATGGCAGCAATGCTGTTGAGTGATTTGGAGCTATATCCGTGTGTGGGCGGGGCCAGAGCCAGCTCTAGCTAAACTTTTCCCCATTGATTTGCAAGAGACTTCATTGGCACAGTGTTAAGCCTAAGAAGCAACTGACTTCTATATTTCTCTGACAACAGTAATAAAGAGTTTTCTTTTTACTTTTATACCCTGTCTTGCTGTGTTTGTTGAGGCTCCAAGCCTGGCCACCACCCATGCTGCCGCATACCTTAATGAATTTCTTCCATGTTGGTTTATTCAGCAATGTTTCCTAGGAGGAGCATAAATTACATCTTGGCACATACTTTATTGATTATTACAGTAGAATGCCTCTCACTCTTTTCCTTGAATGAATCCTTTGAGCACTGGCTGAAAATAACCCTTTGTGTACTTTAAGTTGGATTGAGTATGGACAATGTTCAGACAGCTGAGTTACTTCAGCACATGGCTTTGAAAATTGCTTGCTTTGATGCAGATTTAATATGGTGCGTTAAAATGAGTGTACCCTATTGCTACTGCATTAGTATACATTTTTGGTGCACTAAAATTGCTTCTGATGTTGGAAAGGTTTATGTGCTAGGCTGTATGCGTTTGAATGCATTTCCTAGGCTAATACATGGAAATGATCTCCATATCAAAAGCCTTCCAATGCAGGAAAATGTGCTAAAAATATTGCCTTTTTTATTCATCTTTAGTGCTGATTTTTCACTACAATCCTAGAGGTGAAACATTTTATAAATTTCCATTTATCTCAGATACATGCACATCGGTTACCCATTACTCGTAGAATCTTATTCCATACTCTTTTATTCACTTTCAAAGTTCAAGCCAATTACCACCCCATGTTCACCGACAAGCTTCTGATTCCTTACGAATCCTCAGGGTCACTGAGATCATCACAGCAGCATCTTCTTGCTATTCCCTCAGCTCGACAGTTGTTCTATGACACAGCACGAAAAACCATCTATTCAGTAGTCGCGCCAACATTATGGAATGCCCTCCCCCTAACCCTACGACAGGAAACTATACTTCTCCCTCTATATTCACGGTTTCAGCACTCGTGGTTTCGCTTATTCGTGATTTTTTTTTGAAAGCTGACTCCTCCCCCCCAAATTACATCATGAATAAAGTGCCTGTACTGTACCGATGAAAAGATTTAAGTGCTTACCAGCATTCACTCAGAAAATCACTGCTTCCATGCTTTCACCCACAAAATCGCTGCTTCAAATCTTTCACCCTCAAAATCGCTTCTTCCCAGCATGCACGGAGAAAATCGCTGCTTGCCTTCTATCAGCCTGAAAATCGCTGCTGTCTTCACCGATGTTGCCTCTCCTTCAGGAACAGGTTATTCATGGTTTCAATACTAAAAATGCTGGCTGTTACAAAAAAAACGCAAATAACATATAAAAAGTTATTCACAGTTTTTCTGTATTCGCAGCTATGTTCCATTTGCAACCACCACGAATACAGAGGGAGGATTATAGTTTAAACAACTTTAAATCCAATCTTAAAACTTTTCTTTTTAAAGATGCTTTTGAGAGATATAAAAAAAAATTTAAATAGGGAGGTCTATTTAAAAAATCCCACTCCCCTGCCGTTCTTTCCAGCACCTTCCCCTTTTATTTTAAATATCATATCCTTACCCTTTTTTCCTCTTGTTTCAATGTTTTGTTTCAGTAGTTGCTGTTTGTTTGTTTGTCCTTTCCTTGACTTTTAATTAATTTTTATAATTCTGTAAAGATGTATACCGCTTTGGTGCTGAAAGCAGTATAGCAAGTCATAATAAACTTTTTAAAAAAAATTATTATTCTCTATTCATTTTAAACATCAAATACAGAGTGCAAACATATGAACAATCAAGTAATATAACATACTGCACTCTAATCCAACAATTAATATAAAGCTGTTTAACCCCCCTCCTAACCTAACCCTCCCCCGCCCCTCCTGGATGTGTATAAAAATCTTTCATGAATCAAAGGGAGATAATGTTAATGTTAATAATAATAATATTAGTAATTCACATTCATAACTTACAATATTATGTTAACGGGCCCCAAATTTCCTTGAATTTGCTATGGTGTCCCCTCTGCAAAGAATTAATGTTTTAAAACTTCTAAATCTGGCATAATGATTCCTACCAGAAACTATAATTTAAGTTATCCCAACTTTTCCAATTTTTCATTATCAGCTGCATGGCTACTCCTGTCATGGTAAGGAGCAATTTATTCTGGTTTGCATTAATTGGTTTCTTGGGTAATAATATCGTTCCAAACAATATTATATCATATGATAATGACAGTGGAACTTCCAATATTGTAATAATTTGACCCCCAAATGTGTTCCAAATTAGAAAATTCCATTTTCAATTTTCTCCTAGTAAATGCTGAATGCAAAATTATTTGCCCCCTAAAGTCATAATAAACTTTAAACTTGAGACTTCAGGTCTAGGAACTCAGGCCACCTAACCTCCCACCCACTTACTAATCCTCTCTCTACCAGCTATTCATATCTACTCATTTCACAAGTTCTTTATGTTTACCTTCCCTGGATCCTGTGTAGGTAGTGCCTGGTGAATCTCCTGTTTGGAGATGTGGATTCTTGGGGTTGCAAAACATTTTGGTCCTGATTCTGCAAAGTGCGTCTGAAGTTAGGTGCAGGTTGGATGTCCAAGATAGGCATCCTTTGTAGAATCGCGCTCAGCGACACTCAGCACTGTTTAGATGTCCACATTTCAAGTCGTCCTTTAGAGAATTGGGTTTTAGGCGAGAGTTAAACGTTCAAACAATGTCCTTAATGTTTATAATTTTATTATGATGATATTATTAGAATGGCAATTTTATGCTGTTTTGCATTATAATTGTAATACTGGGCGTTGGATCCATTTAATGCTTTTATTTATTTCTCTTCCATCAGAGAGAGTGACTGGGATTTGAACCATCAAGATTAGGGTAGAAGGCTGTAGGTTTAACCAGTGTGAAGTAGCAAGTTGTAGAGCAATTGTAAAACTAGGTCCTATAGGCATTGTAAAGGAGGTCTGCTTTTGAACGTAGTGTGGGCTTCAGATACATGTGAGTTAGATGGACGGGACTTAGGCAGGCTTTGGACATCCTTAATGTGATCTGCTAAATAGTTTTATGGGTTTTTATTTTTGCTTTATTAAGCTCAAAATACATTTAATAAAGCACCACATAAACAGGGCACATCAAAACAGATATATTGCATGCAAAACCTTCTATTTTTGTGGACAACCAGCAATGTTATTTGCTAATTAGAGGAAAGCATCCATTACCTGAAGCAGAGCTTATGAAAAAGCACAGCTTTAGGTTTCTTGCTAAAAAGGTACCCTTTTTTTTCTGAATAAACAGTGCTCCAATCAGCTCATTACTGAAAGCAAGGAAAGCACATGAAAAAAAAATGCTGTATTTTTCGTTCTATAAGACACACCCATCATAAGATGCACACCCTTGTAGAGGAGGAAAACAAATTTGGTTCAGAATTTTTTTTTTCTTGGTTTTTCCTCCTCCACACGTAGGTGCATCTGGTAGTCTTGTGTATCTGGTGCTGGGAAGCCCACAGCCCCAAGCAGTCCACAGCCTGAAGCAGCCAGCAGCCCTCCCGGTATCATTTTTTTAACTGGCGGTGGTCCAGCGCGGTCTCCTGCTGGACAGCTGCCTTTCATTGCAGAGCAGTGCACAATGCTGGAGCGTGACCTTTGCGCTTTCTGCCTGGTCCCATGCCGCTCCGTGATTGGCTGAGGGAACTAAACCTCTCCTGTAAGTTCTTCTTTTTACTATTGCCCTGAGATCTGAGTGGTGCTCCAGGACCCAACGTTAACTAGGCTAGCAGGTGGCAGAAAAGGGCAAAAAAGAGAGAACATTTTCCCTCCAAATGTGAGGCCTTAAATAATGTAGGAAAACCCACCTAATTCATTCCCTGGACTTGTTGGGTGCCCAGCTAGAACAATCTTAGATGTTTCTCCTTCCATGCTACTTTCAGAGCCATTCTACCCCTGCAAGGGCATAAACAGAGGATCTTCATCTTGAGGTGGTATAGTAAGGGGGGCACCCATCCTCCTTTCCCCTCAAGTTTCTTCCCTGCCCCCACCACTGCTGCACATACACGCCATTTCCCTTCCCCCATACCTCTGTAATGTTCCTGGCACGAGTAGCAACCCCCAACCTGCTGTCATGCCAGCGTCAGCTCTTCCTCTGATGTCACTTCCTGTACCCGCCCCTAGGAAGTGACATCAGAGGAAGAGTCAACACTGGTGCAATGACAGCTTGGGAGTTGCTGCTCATGCCAGGAACGTTATAGAGGTATGGGGGAAGGGAAGCGGTGCACACATGGCAGGAGGGGATGGGAAAGGAGCATGTGAAGGTGGGGGGGAGGGGGATGGAGAAGAGGGCAGGGAAGGGGTTTCATTGTCCCAGGTGCCTCTCACTCTCGCTACACCACTGACTCAACCCCAGTCTCTTTGGAGCCTGGGTTCCAAGAAAGTTTTCAGAATGACATCAAAAGACATTCTGGTGATTCTTCAAGTGATAGCATCCAAATCAGAAGTGATCATTTATCTTCTCTTCATCACTGGGGGTCTAGAGTTATCTGGTGCTGCCATCATTTCCCAAGCTGTCTTTGCCTCATCAGCTTGTGTATTCGACTGTACTCCTCTACTCATCTCTCCATCATTGGAACACTTCAGATTGTACAAGGCCGGCCTGACCACCTTCTGACCCACCTCTCCAAACCAAGGAAGAAGAAAATTGCTTCACTGTCAGCCTGTGTGTATAATAAGCTCTGCTGCGCTAGCAGGTGGTCCAAACTTGTGCGCCTGAAACATTTCTGATAAGTATTCTTAGGACATCATTTAAAAAAATATTCATCTACAATTTCATTCCAAGCTACCTTGCATTTGTACATAACTCTTACATTCTAATTATCTCTATTTTCATTATTGGTTATCCACCCCTTTTACAAAACTGTAAAAGTGTTTTTTAGTGCCGGCTGACATGCTGAATGCTCACCGGCCCATGCTATAAACCGCTTTCGCAGTTGGGGGTATATACTTGCTTGTAAATAACTTGGCTTTTATTCTTATCTGGGACTGGTGTCATTAGTTTGTCAGTGTACAGTATAAAGGAACTAAGGATTCAGATTTACCTAGTCAAGGGGAAGTGTCACTAAATGATCATTTTCCTGAGTGTTCATATGATACAGTCTAAACTGTCCTATCTAAACTGTCCTATAGGGGGCAAGTGTTTCTTAATACAGTGGTGCCTCGCATAACGAACGCCTCGCACAGCGAACGCTGCACACAACGAACTTCATGTCTTGATTCATACAACGAACTTCGTTTCACACAACGAAGTCGCCCGAGCTGCCGATGTATTGCATCCTTCCGCGCAGGCACTGCAGGCAGTCGTTAGTCACTGCGCTTAACTGCCCTCTCTCACAGCCCTTCGCCTGGCTCCCTGTGCAGTGGCGGACGGCGGCTCGTCTCCTTTTATGGAGGGGCCCGGCGCCTACTGCTGATGCGTTGGGGGGGGGCGGAGCTACTCTCGCCGCTTCCCCGATGCTAGAAAAAAAAAAAAAAAAAGAAAAGTTAAGTCCCAGTTTTTGCCGCTGAGACTCTGCCCTCTCTCACTGTATACAGTCGTCCTTTTAAGATAAACTCAATATTTTTTATATATCATGGCTTCTAAAAAAAGCAGGAAGGTGATTTCTGTTGAAATGAAACGGGAAATAATTAGAAGGAGTGAATGTGGGGTAAAACAGTGTGACCTCGTCAAAGAGTTTGGCCTCAGCAAGACCACCATTTTCACCATTTTGACAAATTTATCTTTTTTTATGTCATCTTAGCATATTTTATGCTGCAGAACGAATAATTTTTTTTAACATGTATTGTTATGGGAAAACGCATTTCACATAACGAACTTTTCGCATAACAAACTTGCTCCTGGAACGAATTAAGTTCGTTGTGTGAGGCACCACTGTAACTCCTACATTCTAAACATGCCTCCACCAGAGCATATTCTTATCACCACAGATATGTGTACACAGGGGAGCAGTCATTTTAAATGTGGCATTTTCCACATGTATATTGACAAGTATTTGCAAAATGTCCTTTATAAAATTTCCTATAAAAGATTATATTTATAAAATTCCCTATATATGAGTAAATTCCCTATATATATATATATATATATATATTTATAAAATTCCTTATATACAAGTATATATATTGTCACAGGGAAGTCCCTGTGAGCTCCAGTGTAAACCTTGGGAAGCCAGTAGCAAATGAAACACCAGCTGAATTGACCCAGTGCTCAGGCAAACCCAAATCCATACCACATTCTATAGCTGGGGGGGGGGGAAGAAAGGGGCATACCAGTGGCTTAGTAAAGGGGGTACTGTTTGCCCTGGGTGCGGCCTTCCTAAGGGCATGGCACCCCTGCTCCTCTCTGCCCCCTGCTCCTCTCCTTGCTAAGCGTGCGTGCCCCTTGCCGTCCTCCGTTCTGTTTTTACTTCCCTGGTGCAAGGTTACTGCCTGTGTTGGCATCAGCACTCTCTCTGATATCACTTCTGGGACCTGTACCTAGGAAATAATATGAAAGGACGAGCTGGCACTGACTTGGGCATGCTGCTCACGCCGGAAAAGTCAAAAGGTATTGGGAAATGGAAGGGGAGGTGCGCGCATGGCAGGGGTCGGGGAAGAGGGCACTGCTTACCCTTTTTGGATGAACCATTCGGGTCTTTATCTGCCGTCATCTACTATGTTACTATGTTATTACGCCACTGGGGCTCACATAGAGAATACTTTAAAAAGCAACTAATTACCACTGCTTGCTCTGTATTGGTAGCATGGAATATTGCTACACCTTGGGTTTTGGCCAGGTACTAGTGACCTGGATTGGCCAGCATGAGAACAGGCTACTGGGCTTGATGGACCATTGGTCTGACCCAGTAAGGCTATTCTTATGTTCTTATCTTTTCCTAAGCCAGGGTTCAGTGGGATAAAGTCAGCACAGGAATCTTAAAGCCAGGAAACAAAAATTCAGGATTTATTTGCACACAGGACACACAGTGCTACAAGCAGGAAGCCAGTTCAAACAGGCACACAACTCTCAGGAAGAGCCAGCTGATTAAGGAAAAGTCCACATCTGTTGCAAGCTTCCACACTTCCAGTAAAGGAAGGCAAAGGGGAGAAATGGAGAGCAGCAATGGGCAGACTCAGAAGGTGAAGTCTGAATTCAGACTACATTTGGTTGAGAGTAGAAGCACAGCTCCAAAAGGAAACCAGGTCACACATCTACATGAGTTTGTTTGAATATCCTGAAATAGAAATGCAGGAAGATATCATGGCAGGCTACTCTGAAAGTAATGGGTCTTTGAGTCAGGAAGAGCCCATGGAGTTTTCTGAAGCCAATGTAGATTACTTACCTTCTGAATGCCAAATGGAAATTGATAATGAGTAAACATTTAAAAGTTTGTTAAAGGGGAAAGCACAGAGACAATATTCAAAGCTGTGGTTCACCTGAATTGCTGGAAAGAGGCTTAAAGTTTGAAGCACTTGACCAAGCATTGTTATATTGAATACCCTGACAAGGTAAAGATGGTGTTTGCTAGCATTTGCTGAAGCTTCTCATTCAAGAGAGGAGTATAAAACTCAGGCCATAGTTTTCTATGAAGAAGTACTGTTTGTAACTTTACAGCAGTGTGAGAATGCAGGGCAGAGAAAACCTTTATAAGCAAAAAGGATCTATTAATAATGTCAAGCCTCCTGTAGGTAATATAACCTTTCAGAGAACTTTGAGTTATTAAAAGCCTGAATGGAATTTTTGAGGAGGGATCACAAATAACTGATCATTGAGGGAGGATAATCCCAGAGCCACTGAGCTTGGCCTTACAATAAAACTCAGTGGTGAATGCCAGGTAGTGCCTGCATTGAACTATAAAGAAATTTAGAGGAAGTTGATTTGCCTGGCCTAGAAAGAATGTGAGTAATTAGTGAAAGATGATAAAATCTGATAGTACTCAACAAACCTGAGTTTTCTTTTCATTATATTTGAGCCATGGCCCCCTCAAAACTTGGTGCCTGCTCACCCATGCAACTCATGGCATCCTAACTTAAATCTTCGGGCAACCGCTGCACAGTGTCAACAAGTGGGCCTGCCCCGGAACCTTTCATTCTACTTCCGGGAGCAGGCCTGCTCCTTAATGCTGTGCAGCTACTGCCTGAAGGTTTCAAACTACAGTGCCAGGAAGAGGTGGGTAGTTGAGTCGGAAGTTCATGAGAGGTGCCACAGGATTCTGCAGGGACCAGACAAGAAAGAACGAGCTCAATGAAATACCTTTGGAGCTCATAAACGGCGCCTACATCAGCTCTGTCACCATAGTACTGTGTGCAGCTCTATCATGGGCTTCAGCAGACATAATTTTCCTCCTTTTTTTTTTTGCTTAAGGTCCTCGGAGTTAATGACAGGATTGCAATCAGCATATAAAGTGAGGCAGTAATGTGAAAGAGGGAACGAGATATAACCAAAGGAGAGATGGGACAGAGATAGCAATGCCAGCATGTAAAATGTATTATTCTTATTAATGGAGTGAAATGAACATTGCAAATTAAAATGTGACCTTGGCCTTCCAACCAGGAGCAGATATACAGCAAACCTGTTTTATTTGTTAATTCTCCCCACAGTATCTTTCTTTGCTTCCTCTGTTCCATTTGCTATTAAGAAGTTACACATGACCTCTTTTTTCCTTGCTATTTCATCATCCTGTTTCTATCATTAAGAAGCTGTCATGCACAGCTTCTGGTATTTTCCGTTTCTTCTCACATCCCTCCATTGTCCCTTGCTTAGGTCAAATGTAGCTTCATCTAGTGACTGAAAGCCATGTGAGGAGAGTGTGGCATAGCGGTTAGTGCTACAGCCTCAACACCCTGAGGTTGTGGGTTCAGATCCCACACTGTTCCTTGTGACACTTAATCCTCCACTGCCCCAGATACATTAGAAAGATTGTGAGCCCACCAGGACAGAAAGGGAAAATATTTGAAGTACCTGTATATAAACTGCTTTGAGTGTGGTTGTATAATTACAAAAAGGCAGCATACAAGTCTCAATCCCATGTTTAGCATTAACCTGTATCTTTTTTCTAGCATGCCAACAGAGCAGGACTCCTAGCCTGGGGTTTGAGTCCTGTAGAAGCTCTTATTGTCAGGATATCCACAATAAATATGCATGAGAGAGATTTACATGCACTACCTCCATTGCTTGCAAATAGATCTCATCTATGTTTGATGTGGATATGGAAACAGAGATAACAATTGCAGATAAAGACTATATGGCCTATCCATTCTGTCCATGCATACCAACTACTTAAGCTCTGCTATCTTTTCATCTCCCTTAGAAATCATCTGTGCTTGTCCCAAGCTTTCTTGAATTTAGAAACTGTCCTCTTCTCTGCCATCTGCAATGGGAGGCACAAGTGCCACCATTTCAGAATGGTTGGACGTGGGAAACATAATATATATTAACCTTCCTTGGACACAATGAAGGAGCTTGTCAATATTGGCAGCACCCAGTGACACCCACAGAGCTGACTCCTATTCTGGGAGGTCATTTCATTCAGCTACCATAGGCAGTGGAACACTTTTTTGTTGGGGGGGTTGGGAAGCTCTGCCCTAGCCCCAGCAGAATCCTGTGGCATTACCTGTCTCTCCAACTCCCTACTTCCCCACCTACCTTGCCCAGCTGCTGTAATTTTAAATCTTCGGGCAGCCACCATGCAGCGTCAATGAGCAGTCTTGCCCTGGAAGTCTTCATTCTGCAGTGACTTCCTGTTTCCAAGAAGGCAGGACGCCGCAGAATGAAGGGTTTTGAGGCAGGCTTGCTCTTTGATGCTGTGCGTCGGCTGCCCAAAGATTTAAAATTACATTGACCTGGGAAGGTAGGTGGGGGAGTAGAGCCATAACTGACCACCAATTTTTGTGGAGGGCATGGCCCCTGTGGCCTCTCTCCCCATTCTAATGCCTATGGTATCTACTCCCCTTTCCATAAAGAAATACAGTACTGTAATTCTTTTCATTCCTCTTGAGTCTATCCCCTTTCACCTTCATCCTATACCTCTTCAATTGAATGAAACCTACTTCCTGTGCATTTATGGCACAGACCAACTTTCACCTCCATTAAGACACTGTGATGCTGGGGAGGTGAAAGCCTACAATGGCATCTGGGCACTCAGGAGGAAATATTTTTTCACTCAGAGAATAGTTAAGCTCTGAAATGTATTAAGAACATAAGAAGTTGCCTCCACCGGGATCAGACCAGAGTTTCATCGCGCCCAGCGGTCCGCACCCGCGGCGGCCCATCAGGTCCATGACCTGTCAAGTGTTCCCTGCCCTAAAAAACCTATCCTTACTTCTATCCGTATCCCTCAATCCCCTTTTCCTTCAGGAATTTATCCAAACTTTCTTTGAATCCCTGTAGTGTCTTCTGCCCCACCACAACCTCCGGGAGGTTGCCAGAGGTTGTGGTAAGAGCAGATAGTGTAGCTGGTTTTAAGAAAGGTTTGGATAATTTCCTGGAGGAAAAGTCCATAGTCTATTATTGAGACAGACATGGGGGAAGCCACTGCTTGCCCTGGATTGGTAGCATAGAATATTGCTACTATTTGTTTTTTTGCCAGGTACTAGTGTCCTGGATTGGCCACCGTGAGAGCGAGTTACTAGGCTAGATGGACCATTGGTCTGACCAGGTAAGGCTATTCTTATGTTCATAATACAAGCATAACTCAGTATTGGCAGGTCTAACCTTTACCACAGACCTGGCGTAACTGCTATCATGTAAATATGGCAAGGGTGTGTGTAAGCTGGGCACATGAGAACTCTGTCAATTGCCTGTCCATGCTCTGCACAGGTGCGTGCCTCTCTTGCATTTATGCACTATGCCACTTAGGCATACCCTTACAGCAGTGTTCTTCACTAATTTTTAAGCTGGGACCACTTTGGATCCAATGAACTGAAAGAGGGCTATCAATTATCTTCCCATGTCAGGTCACGACACTGCTGACCAGTGTTTGTCAATGATATCCAAACCACCATCCTACCTTCAAACTGTTTATTGGGCATGTCCTCAAGGAGGTGGGCATTTCCAAATGCATTCTCTTCACCTATTGAGAAATGCCTTGTCCTTCAAGCAGGTGGCTCTTCCTCATATCTACTTCCCCCTTTCTGTCATGAACTTGGTTGGAGAGGCAAAGAGTAGTGGGGGGAAAAAAAGCCAATATACTACTTTATATTGCATAGGCAGCCTGTGAGTTCTTACATGCTTAAGTATACTCTTAAGTGTGATAATGCTAGTTCAGTATTCAGTAATTTTTTGTGTGTGAGTAGTGTAAGTTTAGACACCCTGTTATAGAATTGCAAATCATAGGACCAGAATTGCTTATCCCTGTTCTAGCCAAGTGTTGGCCCATGCCTCCTGCTTGTTCAGCCCTGGTTTGTGGCCACATTTACCAATGACTAATTAGCTTGTGGTTGAGATCCTGTCTCCTGAAACTGATGTGTGCCTTCTCTCTAACACAACCCCCAGTGCCTCCTTCCCTGCTGGCTTCATTTCCATTTCATTACATATTCTCTAGGATAATAAGGGCTGTGAAGGGAAGAGATAGAGCAAGAGAAGATAATTTGTCAACACTTGCCCCATACTGTGAGACTGTCATTCCCTGTACCGTTTGTGATATTTGACTATCGGTTCCAGTTTAAAGAGCAGGAAAGCAAAACACACTGTAAATATTTTCAATTCAGGTTCTCTCTTTAAAGGGTGAGCCTTTCAGTGAAAATAAATTTTGTTCCTGGGACTTCCCAAACCTCTCCTGTTGGGTTTTGAAGAGACCTACAATGAATAGGCGTGATAAATGAGAAAAATAGGGGTAGAATCA
Organism: Geotrypetes seraphini; assembly: GCF_902459505.1. Classification (NCBI taxonomy): domain Eukaryota; kingdom Metazoa; phylum Chordata; class Amphibia; order Gymnophiona; family Dermophiidae; genus Geotrypetes; species Geotrypetes seraphini. The sequence goes on from NC_047096.1 coordinate 40,435,889, forward strand.
AGAAAGAATGCCAAACTTTAGGCACTGGAATGACACGCACTAAAGGCCTGATTCTATAAATGGTGCCTAAATTGGCAGGTACCTAGCAAAATGGCATCTGCCACTTGTCAGTCAAATGCTGGCACCAGCAACAGAAGAGACGGAGTAGACAGGAAACCATCACCAGTCTGGTTCTATTGGTATGATACAAGTTCAAATGACTCGACACGAGTCGTTTTTCGGCCTACAGGCTTACATCAGGAGTCAAATATTCTGATGTATCAATACACAAAGAGATGAAGATATTGAAGATCACACAATGCCAAGGGCAACCGAAATGTAAATGTGATTGTGAAAAACTGAAAACTGCCATTGCAAAAGTCAAATGTAAGCACCATTTACAGAATTGTGCCTAGCAGGGCCAACATTGACTTAAGCAATGGTGGGCAGGTGTGAGGTAGGTGCTGGTATATTAGGTCAGGATTTTCCTGGCCTAACACACTGGCACCTAACTCAGACACCTACCAATGCCAACCTCATACCATGCTTACACTCCACCCCTAACCATGCCTAGTTTTTCGGTAGGCATGAATAGATGTAGGTAGGCGTCACTAGGTGCCTAATGTGCTTTTTCTTTGTTTTCTTTCCTATTTAAATATTGTATTTCTTCCCTTCATTCCTTATGTATCCACTTGTTTGGTTGTAATGTTTCCCATACTTGTGTTATTAATCTCTTTTTTTTTAAATCTAATTTTATTGTAAACCACTCAGACTTTTTTATGATGAATGGAATATCAAGATTAAAATAAAATTTGAAACTTAGGATTTAATGGTGTTTTCAATTAAAATGCCAATTAACCTAATTAAAAAAAAAACTTGTCTAACTTTGTCTTGAATCCCTGGAGGGTGTTTCCCCTATAACAGCCTCCGGAAGAGCATTCCAGTTGTCCACCACTCTCTGGGTGAAGAAGAACTTCCTTACGTTTGTACGGAATCTATCCCCTTTTAACTTTAGAGAGTGCCCTCTCGTTCTCCCTACCTTGGAGAGGGTGAACAATCTGTCTTTATCTGCTAAGTCTGAGGCGCTTCCTGAATTCCTCATAAGTAGTGGGCGAGAGCAATTGTTCTAGATCTTTACCCCATAATGCTGCCTGATGTGAGAGAAGGTGTTGGTGTTTTTTCAGTTTACATCCTCTAACTGGGGGGGAAACAAAGGTCAAATGTGAGCTTCTTTTGTGTCTGTTGGCTGAGAGGGAGAAAAGGTCAGTTATGTATTTAGGGGCTAGTCCATATAGTACTTTAAAGCAAAGGCAGGCGAACTTAAACTTTATGCGCGCTTCCATGGGCAGCCAGTGCAACTGCTGGTAGTAAGATGTCACGTGATCAAATTTCTTTAGCCCGAAGATTAGTCTGACTGCTGCATTTTGCATTAATTGTAAACGTTTTTTTGGGAAATTGCTAGATAGGCGATGTTACAGTAACAAGTTGACTTAATACAAGGGATTGTACCAGGATTCTGAATGCTGACGTATCAAAATATGATTTAATGATCTAAGTTTCCAGAGAGTGAAAAAACCCTTTCTGATTAAGGAGTCCACCTGGTCTTTCATGGTCCAGAGTTACGCCCAGTATCTTCATGGTAGACTGAATAGGGTAACTAAGTTTATTGATGCAGAATGGTGTTTAGTGTCAAGCGGATGAGGTGAGGCAACGAAGAATTTTGTTTTTTAGGAGTTAAGTTTGAGCTTGAAGTCAGACATCCATTGCTCCATCAGATTTATAGCTTCTGATGCCTTGGGAGTAGTTTCCGAGATAGAGTTAGTAAATGGGATGATGATCGTAAAGTCGTCTGCGTAACTGAATAATTTTATCCCCAGCTGAGTTAATTGCGCGCCCACAGAGGACATTGAAAAGCAATGGGGATAGCGGTGACCCTTGCAGCACACCGGATGGGTTGCTACAGGTATCGGAGAGATCATGATTGAAACGTACTTGATAGGTATGGGTCAGAAGGAAACCATGGAACCAGTTCAACACCTTATCCCTGATACCAATGGAGTCTAGGCATTGTAGCATTTTCCCATGGTCTACTAGATCAAAGGCAGAGCTCATATCGAATTGCATGATCAGGGCATTGAGGCCCTTGCTAAACAATAGATGCAGGTTATCTAAGATAGCCGCAATTACTGTTTCCGTGCTGAATAAAGGTCTAAAACCGGATTGAGTTTCATGTAGGAGAGAGAATTGATTAAGATATTCCATCAATTGGGTGTGTACCAATCCCTCCATGATTTTTACAATAAATGGAATGGATGCTACTGGTCTGTAGTTGGTTACTAGAGCTGATGATTCTTTACTATTTTTTAGGATTGGGGTAATTATTATGTGACCGTTATTAGTGAGGAACTTCCCATTTTTTAGGTTGTGGGCTAAGTAGTGCAGCAACGATAGTTTAAATTCTAATGGCGCCGCTTTCATAATTTTACGAAGCCTTGTTAAGCTTTTTGATTGCCAGCCACGTTGGTATTAGCTCTGATGCTCATAGAATTCCTTTGAGTGTCAGAGCTAATACTGCTGCAGCCGGTAATAAAAAAAAGGCCTAATGTGGCTTCTTAAAAAGGGGGTGGGGAAGGGGTAAGTTACTCACAACCACATCTTGAATACCATGTGCAATTCTGGTCACTACATCTCAAAAGAGGTATAGTGGAATTAGAAAAGGTACAGAAAAGGGTAAAGAGGCTAAGGCTATTCAGTTTGGAGAAGAGATGGCTGAGGGGAGATATGATTGAGGACTACAAAAACCTGCTGTATGAAGAGTATTAGGTAGATGTGAATCACTTGTTTTCATCTATCCAAAAATACAAAGACTAGAAGGCACACAATGCAGTTAAAAGTAGTACAATTAAAACAAATCAGAGAACATATTTCTTTATTCAATGTGTAATTAAACTCTGGAATTGGTTGTCAGAGAATGTGGTGAAAGCAATTAGCTCAGCAGGGTTTAAAAATACATTTGGATAATTTCCTAAAGGAAAAGTCCATAGATTCCACTACTTATTTACATTACATTACATTACATTAGTGATTTCTATTCCGCTTGTGCCTTGCGGTTCTAAGCGGATTACAAGTTAGAAGACTGGACATTTCCAGTAGCATTGCAGTACATATAATCAAGAATGCGTTAAGTTACAATTGTTGTTCTGGACTTTTCCAGGATAAATTGGTAGTAGATAGTAGATAGTGATAGGTTGTTTAGGCGAATAGAGATAATATTGTCCGGATTCTGTTGTTTAGACGAGTAGAGATAATACTGTCCGGATTCGGGTGTTGCTGGTGGTGGTGTTTGGGTAGTCATGAGAGTATTTTCTAATACTTTTGTGAGGTTATGATGATGGGAAGTGTTTTTTGAAGAGATGAGTTTTGATTTCTTTTCGGAATGCTTTAATGTCTATTGATTTGGTCAGTAGATTGGTGATGGTAGTATCGATCTTTGCTGCCTGTGTCGCTAAAAGGCTGTCATATAGTTTCTTTCGTCGTGTTCCTTTGAGAGGGGGGTGAGTGAATAGGCTCTGGGTTCTCCTTAATCTGTGTGAGAGGTTACGGTGTAGTCTGTTGTTTAGGTAGCTGGGTGCTGTTCCATGTATTACTTTGTATAGTAGACAGTAGAATTTGAACTGGGATCTTGCTTTTATTGGTAGCCAGTGTGAGTCTAAGTATGCTTTGGTGATGTGGTCATATTTGCCTAGTGAGTAGATGATTCTGAGGGCTGTGTTCTGAACTGTCTGTAATTGTTTTATCATGTAATTTGGGCATGATAGGTATAGGCTGTTACAGTAATCTACAATACTCAGTACTAGGGATTGTACTAATATCTTGTATTGATCTTTGTTGAAGAATTTTCTTATTTTTCTTAGGTTACGTATTGTGAAGAATGCTCTTTGGATGATTTTGTGGATTTGAGACTGCATTGTGCAATTTCTGTCTAGTAGGATTCCCAGGATTTTGAGTGTGCTTTGCATTGGGTACTTGATTGTATTTACTTCTAGTTCTGTGAGAGATGGTTTTTTTTCCCTTTCCAGTAGTAGGAATTTAGTTTTTTCCGAGTTCAGTTTTAGTTTATGACTTGACATCCATTTTTCTACCGTTTCCATTATCATTTTCAGGTGGTTTGTGGATAAGGGGTCTTGAATATTAAAGGGGAGGAGGATAGTTATATCATCTGCGTAGCTGAATGATACTGTGTTTAGGGCGTCTAGGGTTATGCCTAGGGATGCTATGAAGAGGTTAAATAATATGGGTGATAATGGTGATCCTTGTGGTACTCCACATGGGTTTGACCATGGGTCGGATATGTGCTCTTTTGATTTGACTTTGTTTTGATTTTATTTCTAAGATGAGCAGCATAAAATCTGTTTCTACTCTTTTGAGTTCTTGCCAGGTTCTTGTGAGCTGGATTTACCACTATTGGATACAGGATATTGGGCTTGATGGACCTTTGGTGTACCCCAGTATGGCAACACTTATGTTCTTATAACTTTATTCTATAACGTGCATGCAGAAATTTGCATATTAATTGGTATTTGAGAACCATAAGTTAATAGAATTAGGAGGTCAGAGGGGTAATTTTGAAAAGGGGTGATTATTTTGTATGCACAAGAAATAGGGGCTTTGCCAAATAGGGGCAATGCAAAAATGACTTTATAAAATTACTCTTAAAATGGGAACAACCTCATAGTACATCTGATCTTTGTTTTAAAAACATTGTTTTCTACTTAGAATGCAATATGTTGGTATATTTGACCACATCACCAACGCCTACCTAGATTCACACTGGCTACCTATACAAGCTCGAATTCAATTCAAATTATACTGTATATTATTCAAAGTAATAAACGGTACGGTACCCACCCACCTAAACAATCGCCTAAATCGGAACCTTACAACCAGATAAAGGAGAACTCAGACCCCATTTTTCTACCCCCCATTCAAAGGAACTCAGCGCAAGAAGATGTATGACAACCTACTAGCAACGCAGGCAGCGAAACTAGACCCCTTCATCTCCAACCTGCTGACAGCAACAAGCGACTTCAAATTATTTCGAAAAGAAACCAAGACCCTGCTGTTCAAAAAATTTAATCCAGATATCTTAGCCCCCCCTTGCCCTTCCCCCTCCCCTGTAAAATTCCCCCTCAAATCTCTACTCCTCCTGTAATTTCCCCTCTAAGACTCAACTATGTAACCAGTCCCCTAAACTGTAATTTCCCTGTAAATGTCCAGTTTTCTTCTGATGTAATCCTCAATTTTCTACCTATCTTGTAATTTCTCCCCAAGACTCAATTATGTAACCATCTCCCTAAATTGTAATTTTTCCTGGAAATGTCCAGTTATCTTCTGATGTAATCCGCCTAGAACTGCAAGGTACAGGCGGAATAGAAGTCAGTAATGTAATGTGATATTTGTTACAGAGGGTAAGCAAAGATTTTCAGCATCTTGCTGTCATTTTTTCAGGTATATTTTGGACTTCCAGGCCACATTTGTCTAAGTATCCTGGAGAGCAACTGCATGTTGATCACATTATGCACTTACATTTGGGATCTGCTGACCTCTTGCTTAACAGAATCTACTGTACAACAGGGGGGAAAAAAACAGTCTTTGTGACTCTGGATCCCAAGAGACAGCTTGCAAGGCTGAAAGAACATGCTCCTGAGAAATCTTCTGCTCTATGCTCTGCTTCCTGCGCTATGAAGCACACATCTTACAAATACAAATGAGAAAGCTGTTTTCTCTATTTTTTAAGTTTAGGGCTAGGTACACTTAAAGATGCTGTAAAGTTACATAAGAATAACCATACTAGGTCAGAGACGTGACCCAGTATCCAGTTTCCACAGGGGTCAATCCAGGTCACAAGTACTTTGCAGAAATCCAAACAGTAGAAACATTCCATACTACCGATACCAGGGCAAGTAGTGGCTTCCCCTACTCTGTCTCAATAGCAGACGAAGGACTTTTCCTCCGGGAACCTGTCTAAACTTTTCTTAAACCTAGCTATGCTAACCCAAGTTACCACATTCTCCGGCAACAAGTTCCAGAGCTTAATTATTCGTTGAGGGAAAAATATTTCCTCCTCTTTGTTTTAAAGGTATTTTCCTGTAACTTCTGCTAATAAGCATTAATGTGTGTTATTTACTTCAGATACCATTTTATGTAATGAGACCTATTTACAGGTTACTCAAAATTCTATCATTCGGGCTCTTTTTAGAGTAGCAAGATGTGATTATGTGACTGAATATTATGTTGCACTCTATTGGCTTCAAATGGAATATACAGTGCAATATAAATTGCTGTTACTAACTTACCCCCCCTAAAACTGTAGCACGGTTTTTAGCGCCGGCCACAATGGTAACAGCTCTGATGCTCATAGGAATTCTATGAACATCGGCGCTGTTACTGCCGCAGCCAGTGTCTTCTCATGTGCAGGTCTTGCAGAATGGAGCAAGCTTCCAGCCTATATAAGGCAGCAGGGGGATCTGTGTGCTTTTTAAAAGATTGTTGAAACACTTACCCCCTCCTTTTACTAAACTGCGATAGCGGTTATTAGCGCAGGGAGCCATGCTGAATGCTCCGTGCTGCTCCTGACACTCATAGAGTTTCTATGAGCTTAAGGTGAAATGCATTCATTCCCCTTTTAGTTTATGGCCATAGAAACATAGATGCACAAACAGGAGAAAGACAAGGTGGATGTTTCGATCAATCAAAAATGGGTCTTTATTAAATTGTACAAACATTAAAAGAATCCCAGTCACTGCACTACAGTGTCCCCTGAGGAAGGTGATATTTAGTAGCGCCAAAACAGGGATCCTTGCTGGGACTCTTTTAACGTTTGTACAGTTTAATAAAGACCCATTTTTGGCTGATCGACACATCCACCTTGCCTTTCACCTGTTTGTGCATCTTTATCCCAAGACAAGGGATTCTTCTCTTGTACCTGCATAGAAACATAGAAATATGAAGTCAGATAAAGGCCAAATGGCCCATCTAGTTTGCCCATCCGCGGTAACCATTATCTCTTTCTCACTCTGAGAGATCCCATGTGCTTATCCCAGGCCCTCTTGAATTCAGACACAGTCTCCATTTCCACCACCTCTTCCGGGAGACTGTTCCACACATCTACCACCCTTTTCATAAAAAAGTATTTTCTCAGATTACACCGGAGACTATCACCTCTTAATTTCATCCTATGTCCTCGCATTGCAGATTTTTCTTTCAAATGAAAGAGACTCGACTCATGTATTAAGTAGGTATTTAAATGTCTCTCAAGAATCCCAATCGCAATAACAAAATATAAATACAATCAGCAAAAAATTGTTATTAGCCTAGTGGTGGGGATACCCCATGAAAGTACATTTATAATAGGTGGAGAAAAAGCCTCAACTTATCAACAATATACGGACGGTAACCCAATGAGTTCTTAAGCCAGTCCTGCTCTGTATCATAGGCAAAAAACTCCAAAATGGGACCAAAGCCACCACTGTGCACAGGGAGCCAGAAAAAGAACAAAACAGTTCACTTATCTTCTGACGATGGCACAAACAGCAGCGAGTAGATCTTCCTTCTATAGCACTTCTCACGCTGACAAAAGACAAGGAACTGGATGTCATCAACAAGGCTCATGTTTCGCCGATCAACGGCTGCGTCAGGGCAATCACATTCTCTCCTGCTCCGTCCACACACGGCTCAGAATGGTGCTGGAATTTATACTTCTGGGTTCATAGGGGTCACTGTCAAAAAACTTTATTTACTGGAACAAATGATTTCACCATCAGTAGAAGGCACACCATTCTACTTTCTGATTAAGTCCATTAGGCCAGATAGTTTTCAAAAAGAAAATAGACCGCTGTTCACTTTGATATAACAATCTTTTCACATCCCCACGACGAGCTGTAAGGGGAACATGATGTAATACCTAAATTCCTCAAAAGAGTGATTTTTTCAACACAATGTCGTGTGAGTATATCTACCTGCCTTTTTTGTGAAATGTTAGAACGATGTTCAAACAGCCTTGTTGTAAGTCTGCGTGCAGTATGTCCTATGTAGTACAAATCTCAAGGGCAGAGTATTGCATAAACTACTCCAATACTTTCACAAGTAACAAACTGGGTCATCCTAATACATTTTCTTCCGGATGTACAAATTTGGTCTCCCTCATTTAATAAAGAACAAGTAGTGCACTGGTTACACCGAAAAAGTCCAACCCTCCCTCTTTTCTTCTTTGTCCAAACATCCGCAGGGCACAGCAAATCTTTCAAATTTCTATTCCGAGCGAATGCAATTTTACAATCCAAATCCTGACAGTTTTGCTTAGTTTGCAGCATGGGCCATAAAGATTTAATGTTTCTACCAAGCTGCTGTGATATGCCAGAATATCGTAGAACACATGCTATAGAATCACTCTTGTCATTCTTTGGTCTATATTGTAACAATTGTTCCCGAGCACTAAACCTCGCCCTTTTATAGGCTTTAGAGATAACAGACTTTGGGTATCCTCGCTGTTCATATTTACTGTGTAGCAATTGTGCATTATTCACAAAATCTTCAGTAGAATGACATATTCCAATCATACTTTTCTGAGCGAGCCGCGACAGTTCAATTTAATAATTCAAAATCAAAACCTATTCATTCAAACTTTGGTATTCCTCAAGGTTCCATTTTATCGCCTCTATTGTTTAATATCTACCTGTCCCCTCTCCTGACTCTCTGCCAATCAATAGGGTTCACAGTATATGCTTACGCGGACGATTTCCAACTATTGCACCCCATAGAATCAACTGACCAATCTGAGATTCAGTCAATTAACCATAAACTCAGTATAGTTTATGACTGGTTAAATTCTAATAAGCTCTCTTTAAGCATTTCAAAATCTAATACTCTTTTATTCCCTGAAAAAGAGGGGGCGCAACTAATCTCCCCAGTTATTATCGATAACACCCCACTTGCACCGACTACAACTATAAAAATTTTAGGGGTCCTCATAGACAGTAGGCTTACTTTCCGTCCGCAAATAAGCGCCTTAGTCAAAAACTGCTTTTACAAACTAAGAATGATTCGAACACTGGCTCCTCTTCTCGACACCAGTTCCCTTAACGTTCTGATTCATTCACTTGTAATCTCAAAAATAGACTATTGCAATTCACTTTTAAAAGGAATATATCATAAGGATTTGAAACGTTTACAGTTAATTCAAAATACGGCCATTAAGTTAATTTCAAAAGCATCAAAGTACGATCATGTTACCCCTCTGCTAAAAGACGCCCACTGGTTGCCAATTTCACATAGGATAACTTATAAAATAGCTCTTTTAACATTTAAAACCATGCAAACTAATTCTCCAGCTTTTATTGATAGATTATTGATCCCTTATGACCCACCAAGATCTTTGAGATCCATAACCCAATCTAACCTTAATATCCCTTCATTGAAGATGATAGGCACACGTCGTACTACCATTTTTTCGGTAACAGCCCCAACGATTTGGAATTCTCTTCCGTTGTATTTAAAAATGGAAAATAATCTAAAATCATTCAAAAGCAAATTAAAATGCTTCCTATTTAAAGATGCTTTTAACTGAAGTTTTACTTTATCTTAAATTTAATTTTAACTGACGTCTTATTTTTAATCTCTTTTTTACTTATTTTTTTATTATTTTTTTTTATTAATCTCCCTGCCCTTCTGTTCTTTCCATTAATGTTTCTTCCATTTACTATAACTATTGTATTTCTTCCCTCTTTACCTTGTGTGTCTTTTGTTCGTTCGTCCACAACAACTTTGTATGTATTATAGTTCGTCTGTAGTTTTTTTTAAAAAAAAGTATGTATTAATTGTAATATTGTTTGTCTAAAGGAAAAATTTTTTTTTTACTCTGTACAACGCTTTGTAGAATCGATAAGGCGTTTAATCAAATAATTAAAATAAACAATAAACAATAAACAATATTCTTCTATACCGGAAGAATTGTGACACCGGCAAGTTGTTCTTCAGCGTGATAGGGTGCATGCTAGAGTACTGCAACAAGGTATTCCTGTCTGAAGGTTTCGTAAAGACAGATGTTACAAATCTACCATTATCCTGTATGATTTTCACGTCCAAAAACATAATTTCTACACTGTCACATTTCATTTCAAATTTAATTGTGGGGTGGAAGCTGATTAAATATTGAAAAAAACTTTCTAGATGTTCCTGCGTTGAGGTCCATAGCAGAAAAATATCATCTATATACCTTCTCCATACTTTAATATGGACCTTAAAACTTGATGCATATATCCAGTCTTGTTCAAACTTAGCCATAAACAAATTTGCTATGGAAGGGGCAAACGATGCCCCCATTGCCACCCCTGTTTTCTGCTGAAAAAACTTATGATCAAAAAGAAAATAATTCTTGGACATTGCAATCGTTGTTAAAACTGTTATAACCTCCGTAGGCACTTGATGTGGACGGGGCCGAGCATCTAAAACTTCCTTCACTGCTTGAAGGGCTTCTGATTGAGGAATACAGGTATACAGCAATTTCCCATCTAGAGTTACCATCAGAACTGCACTGTCTACTTGATTATGTGCATCTAAGCATTTAAAAAAATCTGTAGTATCTAATAGAAAAGAAGGAATGTTGGACATCAACAGTTGAAGAAACACATCAACATACTTGCAGATTCTTTCCAATAGGGATCCCCTAGCCGAGACTATTGGACGCCCCGGAGGATGTAACAGATCCTTATAAACTTTGGGGAGAAAATAGATAACTGGGACCTTAAATTGTTGGAATGTCAAAAATTTATACTCAGCCTTAGTAATGCAACCGGATTTTCTCCCCTCATTAACAATACTTAATATTTCTGAAAAAATCACATCTGACGGATCATTTTGCAACAGGGAATATACCTGAACGTCATTTAGCTGAGAATAAGCCTCCCGAAAATATTCCCTTTTATCCCAGATCACAACTCCTCCTCCCTTATCTGCTTTTCGTATTACTATCGTAGGAGCTTTTTGAAGGTTCACCAATACTTTGCGCTCCCCAGGAGAAAGATTTTGAGTTTGGGAATAATGCACCCTCTCAAGTTTTTCTAACTCAGTATAAACTAGGCTTTAAACCCAGTTAATACAGGATTCGGATTACCCGGGGGAACCCATTTACTTTTTTCATGGATTACAGAACGATCTGATTTAGGTTCAATATCTGCGAAGAAAAATTTCAACTGCAGAGTTCGAAAAAATCGTTCCAGATCTGTCCGTAAACAAAAATGATCATAATATTTTAATGGGATGAAAGATAAACCTTTATTCAATAAAGACTTTTCTTTTGAGGATAACTGTCTAGCAGAAAGATTTATTATTCCATCTGTACTATCTTGGCTGACTGAGTGACAGGGCCTCCCTGAGGTATCTGTTTCCGATGGCCTCTCCTAAATTGGCCTTTTCTTCCTAAAAAAGACTTCAGACCAGTGGCTTTATTAAGATCCTCACTGCTACCTGAAGAATCTGTTGTAGTCATCCCTTTACTTATTTTACTACCATCATCATTGGTTCTCATCCATTTATACAAAAAACCATCTGTGCAATCTTTTTCATCCCTTTGATATTTTTTATATTTTTTAATTCTTAATTCTTCTTTAAACTTATCTACTTTATTCTGAATCCTGAAACTGTTGTTGAAAACCACCTCATTTTTTAATCCTTCAATTTCTTTATTAATAATCTCTGCTTCTTCCTTCAATTTATCCTGAGATGTCTGAATTATCAACAGCATTAAATCTAATGAACATTGGTTCAAAATACTGTTCCATCATTCCACAAAGGTCTTATCGTCTGTAAACAGTCTTGGGCCTTTATTCATTCTGAGTCCACGAGGAATTATTTCTTTCTTACAATAATCTACCATCGCTCCACTGTGAATTTCTGTCTGTGCTACACATTTTAACCTATCCCAAAGTTCCATCCATTAAATGTCTCTATCATATTTCCCCTCTCCTGCCTTTCCTCCAAAGTATACAGATTGAGATCTTTAAGTCTGTCCTCATATGCCTTATCACGAAGACTACACACAATTTTAGTAGCTTTCCGCTGAACCGACTCCATCATTTTTATATCTTTTTGAAGGTGTGTCCTCCAGAATTGTACACAATATTCTAAATGAGGTCTCACCAGAGTCTTATACAGGGGCATCAATACCTCCTTTTTCCTACTAGCCATACCTCTCCCTATGCAACCTAGCATCCTGCTAGCTTTTGCTGTCACCTTTTCAACCTGTTTGGCCACCTTAAGATCATCACACCCAAGTCCCGCTTTTCCGTCTTGCACACAAGTTCTTCACCCCTAAACTGTATCATTTCCTCTGGTTTTTGCATCCCAAATGCATGACCTTGCATTTCTTAGCATTAAATTTTAGCTGCCAAATTTCAGACCATTCTTCAAGTTTCACCAGGTCTTTCTTCATGTTATTCACACCATCCGGCGTGTCTACTCTAGTGCAGACTTTGGTATCATCCGCAAAGAGGCAAATCTTACCCGACAATCCTTTAGTAATATCATTTATAAAAATGTTTAAAAGAGCAGACCATTTATGTTTGGGTTTAAAAAAAAAAAAAATTTATTTCTTGCATTTTCTATGCTGCTTTGCCTTATCTATGTAGCAACATTTCCCTAAAGGCATCGAGTATTATCATGTTCCGTGGATATCTCCAGCTCCATTTATGAACATTTGCATCTATGCTGTGCTCTATTTGTGCAATAGTGTCAATATAGGAAACATTTGCTTTAGGTTTGTCTAGTGTACTCTATATTTTATATAAACCTACAGTTTCATTTATTTATATCTTGTTTCATGAACATTTATTTAGCTGTGTAACTGAGGGCTCCCTCCCACTATCATTATTATTATTATTATTATTTTTTATGGTAGTGTTTGGTTTGGGTTGTCTCTCCCCCTCATCCCATTTCTTTGGGGTCTCAGGAGATTTTTCTTCCTTGTTCCTGTTTTTTCTCCCTGAGTATTTGGGTTTGTTTAGTCTTCCATTTATTTGTTGTATGCATCCCTTTTACAATGTTTCAATTTTTGTCCTTGCTTCAGATTTGTTTGTCTGCAAAGGCGTGGTCTTTTTCTGTGAAGCCTGAGCTATTTATCTTTCTTATTGTTGTCTTTGTCTTAACATATTTATGCATATATGTTTTTATATTTTTAATTGGTATGTTTTTATTTGTATTAGAGACCCCCTGATGCAGGTGTTTGTGCTCGCCGAAACATAGTACTTTGTCAGGTCTTTATTACTGTACGTCCTGGATTGAAATAAAGAAGGCTTGATTTTACCCTGCTGGATGTGGTGGATTGCTCATTGCCCATTCCCACTGTCTTCTTTGCTGCATTGTGCCTGGGATTCCCATCCTGTTGGACTTTTTTGGTGGTATTGGGAGAAAGCTGGTGCCATTTTTGGAATCAGCAGGTCAAATATACCCAGAAACAGGTCTAACATTTGAGGCACCAAAATGAGTGTTGGCCATTGTTATTAGCACCCAATTATTGGTGCTAATTTCTCATTAGCCAATTTAGTTGTGCATACCACTTATAGAAACAGTTATATGTTTTCTGAAATAGGATAGCTTCTGGCTAATATAGACTTCCTGCATGTGTCCCAGGTTGCAGAGAAGAACATAAGGCCAATCTGGGACCTCAGTCACTGCTTCCTTGTCCCAAGGCTCTTGCTCTGCTCTGGGCTGCTGGAGTGACTCAGCCACGTCACTCTCTCCTCCCCCCTACTGCTTGCTTCAGCCTGCCTTTAATCAGCCCAAAGCCACTCCCCTTCAGCCTGTAGAGGGGGATGGGCTTTGGTTTTCTGAAATAGGATAGCTTCTGGCTAATATAGACTTCCTGCATGTGTCCCAGGTTGCAGAGAAGAACATAAGGCCAGTTTGTACAGGTACAAAAACCGAAAAGCTCCAAAAACTGAAATTTGACACTTCATTAATATTTGGAACATGTTTGTGTTTGAAGTACTTGAAGTGGCTAATGTTTGTCTTATTTTGAAAAAAAAAAAAAGGTCTGGTGACAATTTTATGGTCTGTCTTTTTCCGACTTAACATTACTATTCCAAAATCCCAAAAGTTCCCAAAACCCTGAAATATACCTGGTCCCAAGGATTTCAGATAAAGGATCTTGTACCTGTACTACTTAACACAACCTAGACAGCAAATTAATGCTTTTTATTTTGTTACTAGGGTATTTAAGTATTTACCGTACTCATGGGCGTCGGAACAGGGGAGGCCATAGGGGCCATGGCCTCCCCAAAGATTGGCAATCGCCGGTCAGTTATGGCTTACTCTCCCACCCCCAGCACTGTAATTTTAAATCTTTGGGCAACCGCCACACAGCTTCTGCCCAAAGACTTAAAATTACAGTGCTGGGAGGAGGTGGGTGGGGGAGTAGGGAGCTGGAGAGAGGCTGTGCCAGAGTTTTTGGGGCAGAGCTTTTGGGGCCCCCCAAACAAAACAGCGTTCCACTGCCTATGACCGTACTCTCTTGTACATCACCACCTAGGTGAGTACAGGGCACTGTAGGAGAGATATCAGAAGCTACAAAGTACCCCCCCCCCCGAAAGAACTTGTAATTTGTGCAAGAGCAGGAGAAGTTGCTTGAAAGTTACGGTATAGACGGTGACTAAAAACTGACCCTGCCTATCACCTCTTTAAACTGACAGACAGGAAAACAAAACAGATCTGCCCATCTGATTATTGTTACATGTTGAATTATTGCAGTTTGAAACCTTAATACATCTAACCTTTTATTTTTTTTTATTGATATTTCAAACTTTATAATGTATACAATTGAAAAATCAGAAAAACTATATGAAAATACATTATTATCATCAGAATTATTACATTTAACAATTTTTATCCCCTTACATCTAACCTTTTCTAATTAAGAACCTCTTAATGAGGTTCATGAATATTTATAACTTTCACTCTCTCTCTCTCTAATATGCATTCTCTTTAGTAGCTTTGCAAATTTCCACAGAGTATGCTTCAGTATCAGATTTAATACCTAGTCAGAGCATGGAAGAAGTTCCCAAGAGGACTCACTAAATGTTTGTTCAGAAATTTTGTCCAACCTTTTACAATGAAGTTTAGGCCTAGGCAAAGATATTATCTTGGGGTTCCTTAGCATGGGAGCTGAAAGAGAACCATCATGCATATTTAAAAATAAATTTATAAAAATACAGAGGAACACTCGAAGCTTGATACCCTCATTGTTTGATAAGTGTGAAGATGCATCATATCAAAGAACAGAACCTATTTAGTCTTACAAGCTCTGTTGGTCCCTTCAAAGGCATACAACTCGCATAAAATCACCAAGATGGATACAACTCTTAAATCTGTGCAATTCATACAAAATAAACAGCCTATGGTACCATTGACTGGGACTAGCAAGGCGTGCAAGTTAGTGAGAATGACACATGGCTTCTGACTAGCGGGCAAAGGTTGCCAACTGGATCCATGTCATGAATATTTGAATTCATCCTGGCTCTACTCCAATGCACATAGGGATGTGGAACTCTGATTTATATATGGAAATCAACAGGAAAAATAAGACCTACAAAGTCACACTGGCAATTAGATCAAATTATGACTATTTTATTTATTTATTCAATTTTCTATACCATTCTCCCAGGAGAGCTCAGAACGGTTTACATGAACTTATTCAGGTACTCAATAATTTTTCCCTGTCTGTCCCGGTGGGCTCACAATCTATCTAGTGTACTTGGGGCAATGGGGGGATTAAGTCACAAGGTGTAGCGTAGGTTTGAACCCACAACCGCAGGGTGCTGAGGCTGTAGCTTTAACCACCGCGCCACCCTCTCCTCCTAGATAGTATGTTCCTTATTACATAGATTCAGAGACTGCCTGCTGTAGGGTTGCCAGTGGCTCCATCTTGGTTTTGTACCTGTACTCTACAGTATAAGCAAAACTTGTCTAGGGGATTTTTTTTGTCCCTAGAGATTTAGGCCCATAGGCTCAAATATGATCCAATTATTTTAATATGATTATAACCTATAGATGTATTTACT